>NW_027467553.1:117500-142500 GCF_046742065.1 Oratosquilla oratoria
GTGTTCCTAGTGATTTTAACCTACTCAGCATATACAGTTTGTAAGACGCTGTCCTAACTATATTGGTGATATGTTGGTTCCAATTTAATTGAGCATCGAGTGTGATGCCCAAGATCTTGGTGGATTGCACCTATTGGAGGGGGTGGGGGCCCAATGAAAGTTGTGGAGGAGGTACTGCTTGGGTGGAGGTACAAAAGTGCATCACTACGGTCTTGTTGGTGTTGATTGTGACGTTGTTGTTTTCCGTCCACATCATGAGCTTGTTCAGGGTGTTTTGTAGTGGTGCGTAATCAGGCCGCCTGGTGTTGATGGGGATGCCTACGGTGCTGTCATCCACGTACTTCCATCTGTGAGGAGTGTCCATGAGGGCGTCGTTGATAAGGATGAGGAAGCATAGGGGACCCATCTTGGTACCCTGGGGGACCCCACAGGTCAAAGGGAGGAGGGGGGAAGTTGACCCTTGGTACTTGACCGCCTGCCGTCGTCCGGTGAGGAAATCTGCCAGCCATGCTATTAGGTGGGGCTGGATCCCCAGTTGGATGGCTTTGGAGAGAACAACATTGTGGTCAACAAGGTCAAAGGCCTTCCTGAAGTCTACAAAGGTAACAGCTAGGGATGTGTTACGCATGTCTAGGTTGCTGTGAAGGAAGTTGAGTAGGTCAATGAGACAGTGAGTGGTAGAGGAGGAATTCATGTTGCCAAATTGTTGGGCATCTATTGAATGTTTTATGTTGCTGTAAACGGAGTTAAAAACCAAGTCTTCACATATAAGGCTTGGGATAGGGGTGATGGCGATGGGCCTAAGGTCACTTAGTGATTGTGGGCTGAGGGTTTTGGGGATGGGAGTAACATATGATATTTTCCAGTCGCTGGGGCAGGTGTTTTGGCTTAAAGAGGCATTAATTATAATTTATGGAGGAGAGTGGGAGGGCAAGTTCAGGGGCAAATTCCTTGTAGATTTTAATAGGAAGGTCAGAGGGGGTTGTGGATCTATTTTGTTTGAGTTTACCCATCTTAGTAGCTACGTCGGAAACTTGAACTTGAATGGGGGTTGAGGGGGAAGGGAGGTAGGCAGGTAGGCGGGAAGGGTCGAGAGGGGGTAATGTCTGACAGATAGAGGCGAAGTGGGAGTTGATCTCCTGGGCTGCTAGGTCAGGTGACAGGTGCGAGATGCAAGGGAGGTGGGGGGTCTTGTTACCCTGCAGGCCACAGAGAGCCCTGATCTTGCTGAACCACTGAGTGTTATTGCGTTGCTGTTTGAGGTGTTGCAATTTGTTTGGGTAGTAAGAGGATTTGGCGGTAATGATCTCTCTGATGACCTTATTCCTCAGGAACCTGAACTGGGCTCGGTCGGTGTAAAATGCCTTGTTTGTATGTGTGTGTGTGTGTGTATGTGTGTGTGTATGTGTCGATCTCGATCTCGTCTTGCTGAGCCCTCGAGGTCCACTCTTACGTCCTCCTCGCCCGACTCTGCACGGGTTCCGCGAGACCCTGTCCTCTCTCTCCCTCCGAACCAATTTTCTCCATCTGTATTCCCATCCTTAATTTGCTTTTTCCTTTCTTCGTTTATTCTTCCTATATCCAGCCCTCCCCTCCACTCCTCCCCTCCACTCCTCCCCTCCACTCCTCCCCTCCACTCCTCCCCCTCCACTCCTCCCCCTCCACTCCTCCACTCTCCACTCCTCCACTCTCCACTCCTCCACTCTCCACTCCTCCACTCTCCACTCCTCCACTCTCCACTCCTCCCATCCACTCTCCCCTCTCCACTCTCCCCTCTCCACTCTCCCCTACACTCCTCCCCCTCCACTCCTCCCCTTCCACTCCACCCCCTTTCACTCCCCTCTATTCCTTCTCCACTACCCTCCCACCTCTCCTGTACCTCTGATACAGACTTTCCCTCCACGACCGCCTCTCAGCCTCGAACTCTACTCCGGAGCTCTTCTATAAAATATACATTTGGGAAAACAAGTAGTTTGACACTTTCTGGTGTATGTTTTTTTTTTTTTTTTTTTTTTTTTTGTCTGGCAGAAAAAAAAAGTAGTTCGTCCCAAGCCATCAGTGTCCTTCACTCCTCTTTCTTTTCCTCTCTTTCCCCTTTCCTTATTTCCCTTTATTTCCCTCCCTTTCCCTCCCTTCCATGCCCTTTCCTTTTCTTCCCCTCCCTTTCCATCTACCTCACGTTCCCTTTGCTTCCCGTTCCTTTAATTTAGAAATATGGTGTTATCAATGATGAATACCCTTTCCTACGCTTCACTGCAGTCATTTGCCATCTCAGCACATTCATTCCCAAACCGACGGACCTATACCGTTTTCATATTTGTTATTCATTAAGAGCATTGGGTTGTTGTTGGTGTTGTTATTATTATTATTATTATTATTATTATTGTTATTGTTATTATTGTTATTGTTGTTATTGTTATAGTTAATATTATTATTGTCGTTCCTTTTGGGGGCCCCCGAGTCGCTCCTTATGGGGGCCCCGAGTCGCTCCTTTGGGGGCCCCCGTGTCGCTCCTTTTAGGGGCCCCCGCGTCGCTCCTTTTATGGGCCCCCATGTCGCTCCTTTTAGGGGCCCCCGTGTCGCTCCTTTTGGGGGCCCCGCGTCGCTCCTTTTGGGGGCCCCTGAGTCGCTCCTTTTGCGGGCCCCCGAGTCGCTCCTTTTGGGGGCCCCCGAGTTGCTCTTTTTAGGGTCCCCGAGTCGCTCCTTTTGGGTGCCCCCGAGTCGCTCCTTATGGGGGCTCCCGAGTTGCTCAGTTTAGGGGCCCCCTAGTCGCTCCTTTTGGGGGGCCTCGAGTCGCTCTTATAGGGGGCCCCGAGGCGATTCTGTGAGGGCCCCGCATCGTCCCAGTGGGGGCCCTCGCGTCCCTCCAGTGAGGGCCCTCGCGTCACTCCTTTAGGGGCCCCCTCGTCATTCCTGTGGGGGCCCCCGCGTCATTCCTGTGGGGGCCCCCGCGTCCCTTCTTTTGGGGGCCCCCGCGTCGCTCCTGTTAGGGCCCCCGCGTCGCTCGTTATGGGGTCCCTAGAGTCACTCCTTTTGGTAGCCCCCGCGTCGCTCCTGTAGAGGCCCCCGAGTCTCTTCCTTTGGGGGCTCCCGACTCTCTCCTGTGGGGGGCCCCTGTGTCGCTCATGTGGGGACCCCCGTGTCGCTCCTGTGGGGGGCCCCTGCGTCGCTCATGTGGGGACCCCCGTGTCGCTCCTGTGGGGGGCCCCTGCGTCGCTCCTGTGGGGGGCCCCTGCGTCGGTCCTGTGGGGACCCCCGCGTCGGTCCTGTGGGGACCCCCGCGTCGCTCCTGTGGGGACCCAGCGTCGCTCCTTTGGGGGGACCCAGCGTCGCTCCTGTGGGGGGCCCCGTGTCTCTTCTTTTGGGGGCCCCCCGCGTCGCTCCTGTAGAGGCCCCCGAGTCTCTTCTTTTAGGGGCACCCCCGAGTCTTTGCATCGCTCCTGTGGGGGGTCCCTGCATCGCTCTTGTGGGGACCCCCGCGTCGCTCCTGTGGGGGGCTCCCGCGTCGCTCCTGTGGGGACCCCCGCGTCGCTCCTGTGGGGACCCCCACGTCGGTCCTGTGGAGGCCCCCGCGTCGCTCCTGTGGGGGTCCCTGCATCGCTCCTGTGGGGGGCCCCTGCATCGCTCCTGTAAGGGCTCCCGCGTCGCTCCTGTGGGGGGTCCCAGCGTCGCTCCTTTGGGGGCCCCGTGTCATTCCTGTGGGGGCCCCCGCGTCGCTCCTGTGGGGGCCCCCGCGTCATTCCTGTGGGGGCCCCCGCGTCGCTCCTGTGGGGCCCCCTCGTCGCTCCTGTGGGGGCCCCAGCGTCGCTCCTTTGGGGGCCCCACGTCATTCCTGTTGGGGGCCCCAGCGTCGCTCCTTTGGGGGGCCCCAGCGTCGCTCCTTTGGGGGCCCCCGCGTTGCTCTTTTGGGGGCCCCCGGGTCGCTCCTGTGGGGGCCCCCGCGTCGCTCCTGTGCAGGCCCCCGAGTCTCTTCTTTTGGGGGCCACCGAGTCTCTCTTTTGGGGACCCTCCAATTCTCTCCTTTGGGGCCCCCCGAGTCTCTGTTGGGGGCCCTTAGCCAATCCTGTGGGGGGCCCCCGCGTCGCTCCTGTTGGGGGCCCCACGTGGCTCCTGTGGGGGGCCCATGCGTCGCTGTGGGGGGCCCCGCGTCGCACCTTTGGGGACCCCGTGTCGCTCCTCGGGGGCCCCCCGTATCGCTCTTGTGGGGGCCCCTGCGTCGATCCTGTGAAGGCCCCCGCGACGATCTTGTGGGACCCCCGCTTCGCTGTGATTTGGGGCCCCGAGCCACTCTTGTGGTGGGCCCCGAACCGATCTATTGGTGGGCCCCGAGCCGATCTATTTTAGGGGGGCCCCGATCCAATCCTTTGGGGCCCCGATCCGATCATTTGAGGGGCCCCGAGCCTATCATTTGAGGGACCCCGAGCCTATCCTTTGGGGGGCCTCCGATTCGATTCATTTGGGGGCCCCGAGCCGATTCCATTGGGAGCCCCAATCCGATCCTTGTGGGGTCCCCGATCCGATCCTTTTGGGGGCCCCGATCTGATTATTTTGGGGGCCCCGATCCGATCCTTTTTGGGGCCCCGATCCGATTCTTTTGGGGGCCCCGATCCGATTCTTTTGGGGGCCCCGATTCGATCCTTTTGGGGGCCCCGACGTGATCCTTTTAGAGGCCCCGATCCGATCCTTTTAGGGGCCCCGATCCGATCCTTTTAGTGGCTCCGAGCCTTTCCTTTGGGAGGCCCCCGATCCGATCCATTTGGGGGCCCGAGCCGATCCTATTCGGGGCCCCGAGCCGATCCTATTGGGGGCCCCGAGCCGATCCTATCTGGGGCCCCGAGCCGATCCTATCTGGGGCCCCGAGCCGATCGTTTTTGGGGCTCCAATCCGATTCTTTTGGGGGCCCCGATCTGATCCATTTGGGGGCCCCGATCCGATTCTTTTAGGGGCCCCGATCCGATCCTATTGGGGGCCCCGATCCGATCCTATTGGGGGCCCCGATCCGATCCTTTTGGGGGCCCCGATCCGATCCTTTTGGGGGGCCCTGATCCGATCCTTTTGGGGGCCCCGAGCCGATTCTTTCTGGGGCCCCGATCCGATCCTATTGGGGGCCCTGAGCCGATCCTTTTAGGGGCCCCGAGCCGATCCTTTTAGGGGCCCCGAACCGATCCTTTTAGGGGCCCCGAGCCGATCCTTTTAGGGGCCCCGAGCCGATCCTTAGGGGAGCCCCGAGCCGATCCTTAGGGGAGCCCCGAGCCGATCCTTAGGGGAGCTCCGAGCCGATCCTCTGGCTGACCCCGAGTCTGTCCAGTGTGGGGCTCCGAGTGTCTTTCGTGGGGGCTCGAGTGTCTTCAGTGGAGCCCGACTCTCTTAGGTCGAGGTCGAAATTCGGAAGACCCTCATTGCCCAGTTCGAAACAACCCAGATATCTTGAGATTCATCCGGTCAGAGTATCAGTGGTGGAGGAACGAAGGCGGAAAAGGGTGCGGGCTGTGACGAGGGTGGAGTGTGTGTTGAAGATTTTGCGTGTGTGTTGAAGATTTTGTGTGTGTCGAAGATTTTGCGTGTGTGTTGAAGATTTTGCGTGTGTGTTGAAGATTTTGCGTGTGTGTTGAAGATTTTGTGTGTGTTGAAGATTTTGCGTGTGTGTTGAAGATTTTGCGTGTGTGTTGAAGATTTTGCGTGTGTTGAAGATTTTGCGTGTGTGTTGAAGATTTTGCGTGTGTGTTGAAGATTTTGCGTGTGTGTTGAAGATTTTGCGTGTTTGTTGAAGATTTTGCGTGTGTGTTGAAGATTTTGCGTGCGTGTTGAAGATTTTGCGTGCGTGTTGAAGATTTTGCGTGTGTTGAAGATTTTGTGTGAGTTGATTTTGCGTGTGTTGATTATGTGTGTGTTGAAGATTTTGTGTGTAATGAAGATTTTGCGTGTGTGTTGAAGATTTTGCGTGTGTTTTGAAGATTTTGCGTGTGTGTTGAAGGTTATGTGTGTGTGTTGAAGATTATGCGTGTGTTGAAGATTTTGCGTGTGTTGAAGATTTTGCGTGTGTTGAAGATTTTGCGTGTGTTGAAGATTTTGTGTGTGTTGAAGATTTTGTGTGTGTGATGAAGATTTTGTGTGTGTGTTGAAGATTTTGTGTGTGTGTTGAAGATTTTGTGTGTGTGTGTGTTGAAGATTTTGTGTGTGTGTGTTGAAGATTTTGTGTGTGTGTTGAAGATTTTGTGTGTGTGTGTTGAAGATTTTGTGTGTGTTGAAGATTTTGTGTGTGTTGAAGATTTTGTGTGTGTGTTGAAGATTTTGTGTGTGTGTTGAAGATTTTGTGTGTGTGTGTTGAAGATTTTGTGTGTGTTGAAGATTTTGCGTGTGTTTTGAAGATTTTGCGTGTGTGTTGAAGGTTATGTGTGTGTGTAGAAGATTTTGCATGTGTTGAAGATTTTGCGTGTGTTGAAGATTTTGCGTGTGTTGAAGATTTTGCGTGTGCTGAAGATTTTGTGTGTGTGATGAAGATTTTGTGTGTGTGATGAAGATTTTGTGTGTGTGTTGAAGATTTTGTGTGTGTGTGTGTTGAAGATTTTGTGTGTGTGTGTGTTGAAGATTTTGTGTGTGTGTGTTGAAGATTTTGTGTGTGTGTTGAAGATTTTGTGTGTGTTGAAGATTTTGTGTGTGTGTTGAAGATTTTGTGTGTGTGTTGAAGATTTTGTGTGTGTGTTGAAGATTTTGTGTGTGTGTTGAAGATTTTGTGTGTGTGTTGAAGATTTTGTGTGTGTGTTGAAGATTTTGTGTGTGTTGAAGATTTTGTGTGTGTTGAAGATTTTGTGTGTGTGTTGAAGATTTTGTGTGTGTTGAAGATTTTGTGTGTGTGTGTTGAAGATTTTGTGTGTGTGTTGAAGATTTTGTGTGTGTGTGTTGAAGATTTTGTGTGTGTGTGTTGAAGATTTTGTGTGTGTGTTGAAGATTTTGTGTGTGTGTGTGTTGAAGATTTTGTGTGTGTGTGTTGAAGATTTTGTGTGTGTGTGTTGAAGATTTTGTGTGTGTGTTGAAGATTTTGTGTGTGTGTTGAAGATTTTGTGTGTGTGTTGAAGATTTTGTGTGTGTGTTGAAGATTTTGTGTGTGTGTTGAAGATTTTGTGTGTGTGTGTGTGTTGAAGATTTTGTGTGTGTGTTGAAGATTTTGTGTGTGTGTTGAAGATTTTGTGTGTGTGTTGAAGATTTTGTGTGTGTGTTGAAGATTTTGTGTGTGTGTGTTGAAGATTTTGTGTGTGTGTTGAAGATATTGTGTGTGTGTGTGTGTTGAAGATTTTGTGTGTGTGTGTTGAAGATTTTGTGTGTGTGTGTTGAAGATTTTGTGTGTGTGTGTTGAAGATTTTGTGTGTGTGTTGAAGATTTTGTGTGTGTGTTGAAGATTTTGTGTGTGTGTGTTGAAGATTTTGTGTGTGTGTGTTGAAGATTTTGTGTGTGTGTGTTGAAGATTTTGTGTGTGTGTTGAAGATTTTGTGTGTGTGTGTTGAAGATTTTGTGTGTGTGTTGAAGATTTTGTGTGTGTGTGTGTGTTGAAGATTTTGTGTGTGTGTGTGTGTGTGTGTGTGTGTGTGTGTGTGTGTGTGTGTGTGTGTGTGTGTGTGTGTGTGTTGAAGATTTTGTGTGTGTGTTGAAGATTTTGTGTGTGTGTGTTGAAGATTTTGTGTGTGTGTGTTGAAGATTTTGTGTGTGTGTTGAAGATTTTGTGTGTGTGTGTTGAAGATTTTGTGTGTGTGTGTGGAAGATTTTGTGTGTGTGTGTTGAAGATTTTGTGTGTGTGTTGAAGATTTTGTGTGTGTGTGTTGAAGATTTTGTGTGTGTGTGTTGAAGATTTTGTGTGTGTGTGTTGAAGATTTTGTGTGTGTGTGTGTGTGTGTGTGTGTGTGTGTGTGTGTGTGTGTGTGTGTGTGTGTGTGTGTTGAAGATTTTGTGTGTGTGTTGAAGATTTTGTGTGTGTGTTGAAGATTTTGTGTGTGTGTGTTGAAGATTTTGTGTGTGTGTGTTGAAGATTTTGTGTGTGTGTGTTGAAGATTTTGTGTGGTCGCAGGAGAGGTTACATGTCTTTTGCGAGGTCACGTGCCTCAGGGAAGGTCACTGGTCTTGGGCGAGGTCATGAGTCTCAGGCGAGGTCATTCATGTACAACAAATCTTTCCAGCAAAACATATACATCTGTATTCTCATTCTCTGCGGCAAGCTCTGATGTTTTCAATCGACATTTGTTCTTCTGTGTGTGTAATTTGTGTTTGGTTCTAATGGAAATCGCTCTTATTCGTTCCTCGAATTGGATCTTGGCCTTCATCAAGCGTCTTCATCTTCAAGTCTTTATTCTTCGTTCTCGGAAAAAAGTAATTCTGGACTGCATATGCCATCATTCGACTGTTTGTTCTCCACGTCTTTGAACTCGTTCATGTCTTCCTGCAGCTTTTGTGTTCAATTCATCTTGATTTTTCTGTAGTTTTGATCATTGTTACGAGTCGCTTGATGTCGATGTTCATTTCTTAGGATGAAATCTTTTTCCACCATGTAATTACGTGTCGCTTGAGGCCTCGCATCTAGGCATATTTGCTAGTAGTTGCACATGAATACAAATTCTTTAATTTTCTTTGTTACCGGGGAAAAAAGATAGTCTATATTTTTTACAAAATAATAATAATAATGATAATTCAACAGATTAGAATAAGAAAATAACTTGGTAGAATCTCTCTCATAAACGTCATTCATTTCATTTGCTATTTTTTCTTTTTATTGAATAAAAACAAGATAAACTAATTCTGTCGTGATTTATTTATTTACGTCAAGAGGACAAGAATGAATTAGAATAAGAAAATAGTAGAATCTCATTCGCAAACATCCACTTCATCTACTCCTTTTTATTTCTATTGAATAGAAAAAAAGAAACTTGTGATTTATTTATGTGTATTAATCTTTCCTCGTCCCTATTCCCCGCCCCGCAATCCCCCACCCCCGCAATCCCCCTACCCCCACCCTCGCAATCCCCCACTCCCACCCCCCGTAATCCCCCACCCCCATCCCCCGCAATCCCCCACCCCCATCCCCCGCAATCCCCCACCCCCATCCCCCGCAATCCCCCACTCCCACCCCCCGCAATCCCTCCCACCCCCCTCCCCCGCAATCCCCGGATCCGTGGAGTCTTTTTCTTCCGCAAACACTCGAACCGGACCCGTGGCTGCCATAAGGTTACCGCCTCCTTCTTCCGATTCCCAATGCGAGATTCCCGATTCCCGATGCAGTTCCGGAACGCACAGGGCCGCGCTCACGCCCATCCATTCACCTTCACGCCCCTCTCTCTCTCTCTCTCTCTCTCTCTCTCTCTCTCTCTCTCTCTCTCTCTCTCTCTCTCTCTCTCTCTCTCTCTCTCTCTCTCTCTCTCTCTCACTCTATTCTCTCTATTCTCTCTCACTCTCTCTATTCTCTCTCTCTCTCTCCCCTCTCTCTCTCTCTCCCCTCTCTCCCCCTCTCTCTCCCGTTTTCTTGCTCTCATACGCTTTATCTCTCGCTCTCTCGCGTTCTCTCTCTCGCTTTCCCGCTATATCTCTTACGCTCTCCCGCTCTCTCCTTTGTTCTCCCTCACTCGCTTTCCCTCCTCGCTCTCCCTACCTCGCTCTCACACTCGCTCTCCTCCCCTCGCTCTCCCCCTTCGCTCTCTCCCCTCGCTCTCCCTCCCTCGCTCTCCCTCCCTCCCCCCTCGCTCTCCTCTCCTCGCTCTCCCTCTCGCTCTCCCTCCCTTGTTCTTCCGCTGTCTCATTGACTCTCGATCTCGCTCACTTTCTGTCTCGCTGTTTCGTCCAATATCTCCATCGCTCTCACGTTTCTCACGGTCCTTCCACGTGCTCATTTTTCCATTTTTTTATATTAAAAAGAAATTTCTTTTTTCTTTTTTCATTTTCACGTAGTCTCCTGTTATTTCATCCCTGTGCCCAGACTTTTTCCTTCCTCTTGGTATTCTTATCACGTTTTTCGGTGTCCATTTCCTCTCTCTGTTCCAGCATATTCTGTTTTTGTCATTAAAAGAAGAAAAAAAAGAAAAAAGGGTACTTTCGTGCGATTTGTCTTCCTGCATCCTGACCCCTTCGCAGTCCAAGAATAAGGTGTGTGTGTGTGTGTGAGTGTGAGTGTGTGTGTGTGTGTGTGTGCGTGTGCGTGTCTTGTGTCTGCCTGTCTGCCTGTGTTTGTATGTGTATATGTTTGTCTCTCTCCCCATCTCTCTCTCTCTCTCTCTCTCTCTGTGTGTGTGTGTGTGTGTGTGTGTGTGTGTGTGTGTGTGTGTGTGTGTGTGTGTGTGTGTCGATCTCGATCTCGATCTCGTCTTGCTGAGCCCTCGAGGTCCACTCTTACGTCCTCCTCGCCCGACTCTGCACGGGTTCCGCGAGACCCTGTCCTCTCTCTCCCTCCGAACCAATTTTCTCCATCTGTATTCCCATCCTTAATTTGCTTTTTCCTTTCTTCGTTTATTCTTCCTATATCCAGCCCTCCCCTCCACTCCTCCCCCTCCACTCCTCCCCTCCACTCCTCCCCCTCCACTCCTCCCCCTCCACTCCTCCCCCTCCACTCCTCCCCCTCCACTCCTCCCCCTCCACTCCTCCCCCTCCACTCCTCCCCCTCCACTCCCCCAGTCTCCACTCCTCCCCTCTCCACTCCTCCCATCTACTCTCCCCTCCACTCCTCCCCCTCCACTCCTCCCCTTCCACTCCACCCCCTTTCACTCCCCTCTATTCCTTCTCCACTACCCTTCCACTTCCCCTCTACTCTTTACTCTCTACTCCTCCCCTCCACTCCTCTCCCTCCAAATAGCAATTATCACACCTCCATCTCTTTTCAATCCCTTTTTCAATCACAGCGTTCTTTCTTCCTTCTTCCTTCCTTCTTCCTTTTTCTTTCCTTCTTCCTTCCTTCTTTCTTCCCTCTTCCTTCCTTCTTCCTTCCTTCTTCCTTCCTTCTTCCTTCCGTCCTTCTTCCTTCCTTCTTCCTTCCTTCTTCCTTCCTTCTTCCTTCCTTCCTTCTTCCTTCTTTCTTCTTTCTTCCTTACTTCTTCCTTCCTTCTTCCTTCTTTTTTCTTTATTCCTTCCTCACTTCTCTCCGTACCTTCTTCCGTCCTTGTTATCCTACATCATTCCTTCCCTTCTCTTCCTTTCTTTCCTCCTTCCTTCTTCGTTTTCCTTTCCTTCTTTTCTTCCTTCCTTCCTCCTTTCTTCTCCCTTCCTTCTTCCTTTCTTCTTCCTTCCTTCTTCCTACTTTCCTCCTTCCTTCTTCCTTCCATCTTCCTTCCATCTTCCTTCCTTCTTCCTTCCTTCTTCCTACTTTCTTCCTTCTTCCTTCTTTCCTTCTTCTTCCTTTTCATTTCCTCCTTTCTCTCTTCTTCCCTCCTCCTTCCTCCGTTCTTACTTGCTTCTTCCTTCCTTCTTACTTGATTCTTACTTCTTTCTTCATTCCTTTTTACTCTTTATTCCCTCCTTTTTCTTTCCTTCTTCGCTCCTGTTTCCTTCTTCATTTCTTCTTGTTCCATCCTCTTCCCTCCTTCATTCTTCCTTTCTTCTTCCCTCCTTTCCTCCTCCCCTCTTCCCCTCCTCCCTTTGTCATCCTTTTGTATCCTTCCTTTGTTATCCTTTGCCTTTCTTTTCTTGTTCCTGAGGTACCTCGATTGCAAGATGCCATCTTTAAGTCAGGGTCAGTGACCCTCAGGTACAGACAGACAGTTGTCGACTTTGTCTGTAACTCGACAACCCCCCACCCCCCGCTCCCTCTTCGTCTCAGCCACGCCCTCCACCACGCCCTCCCCCCTCTCTTCTACCTCTGATACAGACTTTCCCTCCACGACCGCCTCTCAGCCTCGAACTCTACTTCGGAGCTCTTCTATAAAATATACATTTGGGAAAACAAGTAGTTTGACACTTTCTGGTGTATTTTTTTTTTTTTTTTTTTTTTTTTTTTTTTTTTTTTTTTTTTTTTTTTTTTTTTTTTTTTTTTTTTTTTTTTTTTTTTTTTTTTTTTTTTTTTTTGTCTGGCAGAAAGAAAATGTAGTTCGTCCCAAGCCTTCAGTGTCCTTCACTCCTCTTTCTTTTCCTCTCTTTCCCCTTTCCTTATTTCCCTTTATTTCCCTCCCTTCCATGCCCTTTCCTTTTCTTCTCCTCCCTTTCCATCTACCTCACGTTCCCTTTGCTTCCCGTTCCTTTAATTTAGAAATATGGTGTTATCAATGATGAATACCCTTTCCTACGCTCCACTGCAGTCATTTGCCATCTCAGCACATTCATTCCCAAACCGACGGACCTATACCGTTTTCATATTTGTTATTCACTAAGAAGTGCATTGGGTTGTTGTTGTTGTTGTTGTTGTTATTATTATTATTATTGTTATTGTTATTATTGTTATTATTATTATTATTTTTAATATTATTATTATTGTTGTTATTGTTATTGTTAATATTATTATCATTGTTAATATTTTAATTTATTGTTGCTCCTGTGGGGGCCCCCGAGTCGCTCCTGTGGGGGGCCCCCGCGTCGCTCCTGTGGGAGGCCCCCGAGTCGCTCCTTTTGGGGCCCCCCGAGTCGCTCCTTTTGGGGGCCCCCGAGTCGCTCCTTTTGGGGGCCCCCGAGTCGCTCCTTTTGGGGGCCCCCGAGTTGCTCCTTTTGGGGGCCCCCGAGTCGTTCCTTTTGGGGGCCCCCGAGTCGTTCCTTTTGGGGGCCCCCGAGTCGCTCCTTTTGGGGACCCCCTAGTCGCTCCTTATGGGGGCCCCCGAGTCGTTCCTTTTGGGGGCCCCCGAGTCGCTCCATATGGGAGCCCCCGAGTCGCTCCTTATGGGGGCCCCCGAGTCGCTCCTTTTACAGTAGAAGCCCCCGAGTCGCTCCTTTTGGTGGCCCCGCGTCGCTCCTTTTGGGGGCCCCCGCGTCGCTCCTTTTGGGGCCCTCGTGTCGCTCCTTTTGGGGCCCCCGCGTCGCTCCTTTTAGGGGCCCCCGTGTCGCGTCGCTCCTTTTGGGGGCCCCGCATCGCTCCTTTTAGGGGCCCCGCATCGCTCCTTTTAGGGGCCCCGGTGTCGCGTCGCTCCTTTTGGGGGCCCCGCATCGCTCCTTTTAGGGGCCCCGCATCGCTCCTTTTAGGGGCCCCGCGTCGCTCCTTTTGGGGGCCTCCGCGTCGCTCCTTTTGGGGGACCCCGAGTCGTTCCTTTTGGGGGCCGTCGCGTGGCTCCTTTTGGGGGCCCCCGAGTTGCACTTTTTAGGGGCCCCCGAGTCGCTCCTTTTGGGTGCCCCCGAATCGTTCCTATAGGGGGCCCCGAACCACTCCTGTGGAGGGCCCCGAGGCGATCCTGTGGGGACCCCGCATCGCCCCAGTGGGGGCCCTCGCGTCCCTCCAGTGAGGGCCCTCGCGTCTCTCCTTTGGGGGCCCCCGCGTCATTTCTGTGGGGACCCCCGCGTCATTCCTGTGGGGGCCCCCTCGTCCCTCCTTTTGGGGGCTCCCGAGTCGCTCCTTTTGGAGGCCCCCGAGTCGCTCCTTTTGGGGGCCCCCGAGTCGCTCCTTTTGGGGGCCCCCGAGTCGCTCCTTTTGGGGGCCCCCGAGTCGTTCCTTTTGGGGGCCCCCGAGTCGCTCCTTTTGGGGACCCCTAGTCGCTCCTTATGGGGGCCCCCGAGTCGTTCCTTTTGGGGGCCCCCGAGTCGCTCCTTATGGGAGCCCCCGAGTCGCTCCTTATGGGGGCCCCCGAGTCGCTCCTTTTACCGTAGAAGCCCCCGAGTCGCTCCTTTTGGTGGCCCCCGCGTCGCTCCTTTTGGGGGCCCCCGCGTCGCTCCTTTTGGGGCCCTCGTGTCGCTCCTTTTGGGGCCCCCGCGTCGCTCCTTTTAGGGGCCCCCGTGTCGCGTCGCTCCTTTTGGGGGCCCCGCATCGCTCCTTTTAGGGGCCCCGCATCGCTCCTTTTAGGGGCCCCGGTGTCGCGTCGCTCCTTTTGGGGGCCCCGCATCGCTTCTTTTAGGGGCCCCGCGTCGCTCATTTTGGGGGCCCCCGCGTCGCTCCTTTTGGGGGCCCCCGAGTCGTTCCTTTTGGGGGCCGTCGCGTGGCTCCTTTTGGGGGCCCCCGAGTTGCTCTTTTTAGGGGCCCCCGAGTCGCTCCTTTTGGGTGCCCCCGAATCGTTCCTATAGGGGGCCCCGAACCACTCCTGTGGAGGGCCCCGAGGCGATCCTGTGGGGACCCCGCATCGCCCCAGTGGGGGCCCTCGCGTCCCTCCAGTGAGGGCCCTCGCGTCTCTCCTTTGGGGGCCCCCGCGTCATTTCTGTGGGGACCCCCGCGTCATTCCTGTGGGGGCCCCCTCGTCCCTCCTTTTGGGGGCCCCCGCGTTGCTCCTTTTGGGGGACCCCGAGTCGCTCCTTTTGGGGGCCCCCGAGTCGCTCCTTTTGGGGGACCCCGAGTCGCTCCTTTAGGGGGCCCCCGAGTCGTTCCTTTTGGGGGGGCCCCCGAGTCGCTCCTTTTGGGGTCCCCCTAGTCGCTCCTTATGGGGGCCCCCGAGTCGTTCCTTTTGGGGGCCCCCGAGTCGCTCCTTATGGGAGCCCCCGAGTCGTTTTATATGGGGGCCCCCGAGTCGCTCCTTTTACCGTAGAAGCCCCCGAGTCGCTCCTTTTGGTGGCCCCAGCGTCGCTCCTTTTGGGGGCCCCCGCGTCGCTCCTTTTGGGGCCCTCGTGTCGCTCCTTTTGGGGCCCCCGCATCGCTCCCTTTAGGGGCCCCCGTGTCGCGTCGCTCCTTTTGGGGGCCCCGCATCGCTCCTTTTAGAGGCCCCGCATCGCTCCTTTTAGGGGCCCCTCATCGTTTCTTTTAGGGGCCCCGGTGTCGCGTCGCTCCTTTTGGGGGCCCCGCATCGCTCCTTTTAGGGGCCCCGCATCGCTCATTTTGGGCCCCCCGCGTCGCTCCTGTGGGGACCCCGGGTCTCTTCTTTTGGGGGGCCACTGCGTCGCTCCTGTAGAGGCCCCCGAGTCTCTTCTTTTGAGGGCCCCCCGAGTCTCTTCCTTTGGGGGACCCCCGAGTCTCTTCCTTTGGGGGCCCCCGAGTCTCTTCTTTTGGGGGCACCCCCGAGTCTCTGTGGGGGGCCCCCGCGTCGCTCCTGTGGGGGACCCCTGCGTCGCTCCTGTGGGGACCCCCGCGTCGCTCCTGTGGGGGACCCCTGCGTCGCTCCTGTGGGGACCCCCGCGTCGCTCCTATGGGGACCCCCGCGTCGCTCCTGTGGGTACCCCTGCGTCGCTCCTGTGGGGACCCCCGTGTCGCTCCTGTGTGGGGCCCCTGCGTCGCTCCTGTAAGGGCTCCTGTGGGGACCCCCGCGTCGCTCCTGTGGGGGGCCCCTGCGTCGCTCCTATGGGGGGCCCCTGCGTCGCTCCTATGGGGGGGCCTCTGTGTCGCTCCCGTGGGGACCCCAGCGTCGCTCCTGTGGGGACCCCTGCGTCGCTCCTGTGGGGACCCCCATGTCGTTCCTGTGGGGAGCCCCGAGCCACTCTTATGGGAGCTCCCGCGTCATTCCTGTTGGGACCCCCGCGTTGCTCCTGTGGGGAGCCCCGAGCCACTCATTGGGGGCTCCCGCGTCATTCCTGTTGGGACCCCCGCGTTGCTCCTGTGGGTACCCCCGCGTCGCTCCTGTGGAGGCCCCCGCGTCGATCCTGTGAGGGCCCCTGCTTCGCTCCCGTGGAGGGCCCTGCATCGCTCCTGTAAGGGCCCCAGCGTCGCTCCTGTGGGGGCCCCAGCGTCGCTTCTTTAGGGGCCCCCGTGTCGCTCCTGTGGGGGGTCCCAGCGTGGCTCCTGTAGGGGCCCCCGCGTCGCTCCTGCGGTGGCCCCGATCCGATTCTTTGGGGGGTTCCGATTCAATCCTTTGGGGGGCCCCGATCCGATCATTAGAGGGGCCCCGAGCCTATCCTTTGGGGGGGCCTCGAGCCTATCCTTTGGGGGGGCCTCGAGCCTATCCTTTGGGGGGCCTCGAGCCTATCCTTTGGGGGCCTCCGATTCGAACCATTTTGGGGGCCCCCCGAGTTGCTCCTATAGGGGGCTCAGAACCAATACTGTGGAGGGCCCCGAGGCGATCCTGTGGGGGCCCCGCATCGCCCCAGTGGGGGGCCCTGAGTCGTTCTTTTTGGGGGCTCCCGAGTCGCTCCTTATGGGGGCCCCCGAGTCGCTCCTTATGGGGGCCCCCGAGTCGCTCCTTATGGGGGCCCCCCGAGTCGCTCCTTATGGGGGCCCCCGAGTCTCTCCTTTTAGAAGTCCCCGAGTCGCTCCTTTTGGGGGCCCCCGCGTCGCTCCTTTGGGGGCCCCTGCGTCGCTCCTAGGGGGGTCCCCGCGTCATTCCTGTGGGGGTCCCGCGTTGCTCCTGTCGGGGCCCCCGAGTCGCTCCTTTTGGGACCCTAGAGTCGCTCCTTTTGGGGGGCCCCCCGAGTCGCTCCTTTTGGGAGCCCCCGCGTCGCTCCTGTAGAGGCCCCCGAGTCTCTTCCTTTGGGGGCCCCCGAGTGTCTTCTTTTGGGGGCACCCCCGAATCTCTGTGGGGGCCCCCGCGTCGCTCCTGTGGGGGGCTCCTGCATCGCTCCTGTGGGGCCCCGATCCAATCCTTTTAGGGGCCCCGAGACGATCCTTTTGGTGGCCGTGAGCCGATCCTTTTAGGGGCCCCGAGCCGATCCTTAGGGGAGCCCCGCGCCGATCCTTTTAGGGGCCCCGAGCCGATCCTTTTAGGGGCCCCGAGCCGATCCTTTTAGGGGCCCCGATCCAATCCTTTTGGGGGCCGTGAGCCGATCCTTTTAGGGGCCCCGAGCCGATCCTTTTAGGGGCCCCGAGCCGATCCTTAGGGGAGCCCCGAGCCGATCCTTAGGGGAGCTCCGAGCCGATCCTCTGGCTGGCCCCGAGTCTGTCCAGTGTGGGGCTCCGAGTGTCTTTCGTGGGGGCTCGAGTGTCTTCAGTGGAGCCCGACTCTCTTAGGTCGAGGTCGAAATTCGGAAGACCCTCATTGGCCAGTTCGAAACAACCCAGATATCTTGAGATTCATCCGGTCAGAGTATCAGTGGTGGAGGAACGAAGGGGGAAAAGGGTGAAGGCAGTGACGAGGGTGGAGTGTGTGTTGAAGATTTTGCGTGTGTGTTGAAGATTTTGCGTGTGTGTTGAAGATTTTCCGTGTGTTGAAGATTTTGTGTGTGTGTTGAAGATTTTGTGTGTGTTGAAGATTTTGTGTGTGTGTGATTTTGTGTGTGTGTTGAAGATTTTGTGTGTGTGTTGAAGATTTTGTGTGTGCTGAAGATTTTGTGTGTGAAGATTTTGTGTGTGTGTTGAAGATTTTGTGCGTGTGTTGAAGATTTTGTGCGTGTGTTGAAGATTTTGTGCGTGTGTTGAAGATTTTGTGCGTGTGTTGAAGATTTTGTGCGTGTGTTGAAGATTTTGTGCGTGTGTTGAAGATTTTGTGCGTGTGTTGAAGATTTTGTGCGTGTGTTGAAGATTTTGTGTGTTGCAGATTTTGTGCGTGTGTTGAAGATTTTGTGCGTGTGTTGAAGATTTTGTGCGTGTGTGGAGGAACGAAGGGGGAAAAGGGTGAAGGCAGTGACGAGGGTGGAGTGTGTGTTGAAGATTTTGCGTGTGTGTTGAAGATTTTGCGTGTGTGTTGAAGATTTTGCGTGTGTGTTGAAGATTTTCCGTGTGTGGAAGATTTTGTGTGTGTGTTGAAGATTTTGTGCGTGTGTTGAAGATTTTGTGCGTGTGGTGAAGATTTTGTGCGTGTGTTGAAGATTTTGTGCGTGTGTTGAAGATTTTGTGCGTGTGTTGAAGATTTTGTGTGTGTTGAAGATTTAGTGCGTGTGTTGAAGATTTTGTGCGTGTGTTGAAGATTTTGTGTGTGTGTTGAAGATTTTGTGCGTGTGTTGAGGATTTTGTGCGTGTGCTGAAGATTTTGTGCGTGTGTTGAAGATTTTGTGTGTGTGTGTTGAAGATTTTGTGCGTGTGTTGAAGATTTAGTGCGTGTGTTGAAGATTTTGTGTGTTTTGAATATTTTGTGTGTGTGAAAATTTTGTGTGTGTGAAAATTTTGTGGGTGTTGAAGATTTTGTGCGTGTATTGAAGATTTTGTGCGTGTGTCGAAGATTTTTTTTGTGTGTGTAGAAGATTTTGTGTGTGTGTTGAAGACTTTGTGTGTTTTGAAGACAATGTGTGTGTTGAAGACTTTGTGTGTGTGTTGAAGACTTTGTGTGTGTGTTGAAGACTTTGTGTGTGTGTTGAAGACCTTTTGCGTGTGTTGAAGACTTTGTGCGTGTGTTGAAGATTTTGTGCGTGTGTTGAAGATTGTGTGCGTGTGTTGAAGATTTTGTGCGTGTGTTGAAGATTTTGTGCGTGTGTTGAAGATTTTGTGCGTGTGTTGAAGATTTTGTGCGTGTGTTGAAGATTTTGTGCGTGTGCTGATGATTTTGTGCGTGTGCTGAAGATTTTGTGCGTGTGTTGAAGATTTTGTGCGTGTGTTGAAGATTTTGTGTGTGTGTTGAAGATTTTGTGCGTGTGCTGAAGATTTTGTGCGAGTGTTGAAGATTTTGTGCGTGTGTTGAAGACTTTCTGTGTATGTTGAAGACTTTCTGTGTGTGTTGAAGACTTTGTGTGTGTGTTGAAGACTTTTTGTGTGTGTTGAAGATTCTGTGCGTGTGTTGAAGATTCTGTGCGTGTGTTGAAGATTTTGTGCGTGTGTTGAAGATTTTGTGCGTGTGTTGAAGATTTTGTGCGTGTGTTGAAGATTCTGTGCGTGTGTTGAAGATTTTGTGCGTGTGCTGAGGATTTTGTGCGTGTGCTGAATATTTTGTGCGTGTGTTGAGGATTTTGTGCGTGTGTTGAAAATTTTGTGCGTGTGTTGAAGATTTGTTGCGTGTGTTGAAGATTTTTTGCGTGTGTTGAAGATTTTGTGCGTGTGCTGAAGATTTTGTGCCTGTGTTGAAGATTCTGTGCGTGTGTTGAAGATTCTGTGCGTGTGTTGAAGATTCTGTGCGTGTGTTGAAGACTTTGTGCGTGTGTTGAAGATTTTGTGCGTGTGTTGAGGATTTTGTGCGTGTGTTGAAGATTTTGTGCGTGTGTTGAAGATTGTGCGTGTGTTGAAGATTTTGTGCGTGTGTTGAAGATTTTGTGCGTGTGTTGAAGATTTTGTGCGTGTGTTGAAGATTTTGTGTGTGTGTTGAGGATTTTGTGCGTGTGTTGAGGATTTTGTGCGTGTGTTGAAGATTTTGTGCGTGTGTTGAAGATTTTGTGCGTGTGTTGAAGATTTTGTGCGTGTGTTGAAGATTTTGTGTGTGTGTGTTGAAGATTTTGTGTGTGTGTTGAAGATTTTGTGCGTGTGTTGAAGATTTTGTGCGTGTGTTGAAGATTTTGTGCGTGTGTTGAAGATTTTGTGTGTGTGTTGAGGATTTTGTGCGTGTGTTGAGGATTTTGTGCGTGTGTTGAGGAATTTGTGCGTGTGTTGAGGATTTTGTGCGTGTGTTGAAGACTTTGTGGGTGTGTTGAAGACTTTGTGCGTGTGTTGAAGATTTTGTGTGTGTGTTGAAGATTTTGTGTGTGTGTGTTGAAGATTTTGTGTGTGTGTGTTGAAGATTTTGTGTGTGTGTGTGTGTTGAAGATTTTGTGTGTGTGTGTTGAAGATTTTGTGTGTGTGTTGAAGATTTTGTGTGTGTGTGTTGAAGATTTTGTGTGTGTGTGTGTTGAAGATTTTGTGTGTGTGTGTTGAAGATTTTGTGTGTGTGTGTTGAAGATTTTGTGTGGTCGCAGGAGGGGTTACAGGTCTTGGGCGAGGTCACGTGCCTCAGGGAAGGTCACTGGTCTTGGGCGAGGTCATGAGTCTCAGGCGAGGTCATTCATGTTCAACAAATCTTTCCGGCAAAAAATATACATCTGTATTCTCATTCTCTGCGGCAAGCTCTGATGTTTTCAATCGACATTTGTTCTTCTGTGTGTGTAATTTGTGTTTGGTTCTAATGGAAATCGCTCTTATTCGTTCCTCGAATTGGATCTTGGCCTTCATCAAGCGTCTTCATGTTCAAGTCTTTATTCTACGTTCTCGGAAAAAAGTAATTCTGGACTGCATATGCCATCATTCGACTGTTTGTTCTCCACGTCTTTGAGCTCGTTTACGTCTTCCTGCAGCTTTTGTGTTCAATTCATCTTGATTTTTCTGTAGTTTTGATCATTGTTACGAGTCGCTTGATGTCGGTGTTCATTTCTTAGGATGAAATCTTTTTCCACCATGTAAGTCTGTGTCGCTTGAGGCCTCGTATCTAGGCATATTTGCTAGTAGTTGCACATGAATACAAATTCTTTAATTTTCTTTGTTACCGGGGAAAAAAGATAGTCTATATTTTTTACAAAATAATGATAATGATAATTTAACAGATTAGAATAAGAAAATAGCTTGGTAGAATCTCTCTCATAAACGTCATTCATTTCATTTGCTATTTTTTATTTGTATTGAATAAAAAACAAGAAAAACTAATTCTATCGGGATTTATTTATTTACGTCAAGAGGACAAGAATGAATTATAATAAGAAAATGGTAGAATCTCATTCGCAAACATTTACTTTATCTACTCCTTTTTATTTCTATTGAATAAAAAAAAAGAAACTTATGATTTATATATGTGCATTAATCTTTCCTCGTCCCTATCCCCCCCCGCAATACCCCACCCCACCCCCCGCAATCCCCCCACCCCCATCCCCCGCAATCCCGGATCCGTGGAGTCTTTTTCTTCCGCAAACACTCGAACCTGACCCTTGGCTGCCATAAGGTTACCGCCTCCTTCTTCCGATTCCCGATGCGAGATTCCCGATTCCCGATGCAGTTCCGGTATGCACAGGGCCGTGCTCACGCCCATCCATTCACCTTCACACACCCCTCCCTCCTCTCACTCTCTCTCTCTCTATTCTCTCTCTCTATTCTCTCTCTCTCTCTCTCTCTCTCTCTCTCTCTCTCTTTCTCTCTTTCTCTCCCTCTCCCTCTCCCTCTCTCTCGCTCTCATTCACTTTATCTCTCTTGCTCTCCCGCGTACTCTCACGCTTTCCCGCGCTATCTCTTACGTTCTCCCGCTCTCTCCCTTGTTCTTCCTCATTCGCTTTCCCCCCTCGCTCTCCTCCCCTCGCTGTCCCCCCTCGCTCTCCCCCTCAATGTCCCCCCTCGCTCTCTCCCCTCGCTCTCCTCCCCTCGCTCTCCCCCTTCGCTCTCCTCCCCTCGCTCTCTCCCCTCGCTCTCCCTCCCTTGTTCTTCCGCTCTTTCATTGACTCTCGATCTCGCTCGCTCTCTGTCTCGCTGTTTCGTACAGTATTTCCTTCGCTCTCGCGTTTCTCACGATCCTTCCACGTGCTCATTTTTCCATCTTTTTTTTATATGAAAAAGAATTTTTTTTTCTTTTTTCATTTTCACGTAGTCTCCTGTTATTTCATCCCAGTGCCCAGACTTTTTCCTTCCTCTTGGTATTCTTATCACGTTTTTCGGTGTCCATTTCCTCTCTCTGTTCCAGCATATTCTGTTTTTGTCATTAAAAAAGAAAAGATGAAGAAAAAAGTGTACTTTCGTGCGATTTGTCTTCCTGCATCCTGACCCCTTCGCAGTCCAAGAATAAGATGTGTATGTGTGTGCGTGCGTGCGTGTGTGTGTGTGTGTGTGTGTGTGTGTGTGTGTGTGTGTGTGTGTACGCGTGCGTGTGCGTGTGTGCGCGTGTGTGCGTGTGCGTGTCTTGTGTCTGCCTGTCTGTCTGTGTTTGTGTGTCTGTGTTTGTATGTGTATATGTTTGTCTCTCTCTCCGAACCAATTTCCTCCATTATGTATTCCCATCCTTAATTTCCTTTTTCCTTTCTTCTTTTATTCTCCCCACTTCCAGCCCTCCCCTCCACTCCTTCCCTCCACTCATTCCCTTTACTCCTCCCCCTCCACTCCTCCCCCTCCAGTCCTCCCCTCCACTCCTCCCCCTCCACTCCTCCCCTCTCCACTCCTCCCATCCACTCTCCCCTCCACTCCTCCCCTCTCCACTCCTCCCATCCACTCTCCCCTCCACTACTTCCCTTCCACTCCTCTCCCTCCACTCCTCCCCTTCCACTCCACCCCCTTTCACTCCCCTCTATTCCTTCTCCACTACCCTTACACTTCCCATCTACTCCTTACTCTCTACTCCTCCCCTCCACTCTTCTCCCTCCAAATAGCAATTATCACACCTCCATATCTTTTCAATCCCTTTTTCAATCACAACGTTCTTTGTTCTTTCTTCCTTCCTTCTTCCTTCCTTCTTCCTTCTTCATTTTCCTTTCCTTCTTGACGATTTCTTTCAGTAAAGAGCGAGAGAGACGGTGGGAGAAGGAGAGTCATTTCAGGACGATTCCTCCTCCAAACAACGTCACCAACGACCTCAATTCACCTTAAGCCAGCGTGATGGTGTCATGACCCCGAAGGGGCTTTAGGAGAAAGCAACGATGGATTCAGCCCCCTTTCAGCCCCCTTTCAGCCCCCTACAGGCAGCGCCCCAAGCACCAAGGGCCCAGCAACAAAGACTAGGGAGGGCTCCCTTTCCTCGGCACATGCAAATGAAGGTCCTCAAGCGCAAATGTGACGAAGGACATTTCCTTTGGCTTGGGGCTCTCCAGGAGGTGGTGAGGTGTCGCCGGCTCTGCCATCACTCGCGACACTTGACACACAAATGGTGGAAAATGGCAGCGGGAGGAGAGGGGAGGAGCAGGAAAAGGAAACGCAGCCATGTGAAAATGTGGAAAGTTGGAAAGGTGAATTTATAAAATGGGAAATTGGTGAAATGGTGAAAATGTGAAACGGCGAAGCAATGAAATGGCAAACAAGTAAAAAGGTTAACAGGTAAAGAGGTAAAAAGATAAAGAGGTAAATAGGTAAAGAGGTAAATAGGTAAATGGGTAAACATGTAAAGAAATAATTAGGTAAAGAGATAATTAGATAAGGAGGCAAATAGGTACATGGGTAAACATGTACATGTGTAAATCTGTAAATAGGTAAATTTGTAAACAAGTAAATATGTAAATTGGTTAATAGGTAAAGGGGTAAATAGGTAAAGTAAATAGGTAAAGAGGTGAACAGGTAAGGAGGCAGATATGTAAAGTTCGAAGAGAAATCCAAGAGTTCAAGAAAACTAAAAACAGGTAAAACGTAAGAGACTTGTGGCTTTCACAAAACAAGACCCAATTCCCACGTGGTAACATTCTCTAACATACATTGTTCCCTCATCGTGTTCTCAGTCTCCACACGGTGAAGTTAAGTTCACAAGTCACAGTTTACGCGAAATTTATATATCATTATGATGGTGTTATCACCAGCCTGTGTTGGTCTTGCACCACACAGGCACTGTGATCAATGAGAGGGACATCAGTCACGACAATCTGCCTCTATCACGAAGCAAGGCCAGGACTCTTGCACCATTCGTGTTGAACTACTACACGACTGAAGCTAAAACCCTTTGAAAATCCTGACAAATCCTACAATATCCCCTAAGCAACACTCCAGCAGATGGCATCAATCTGTAATATACATACCCTCGCGTGCGCTATCTCTCTCTCTCTCGCGCGCGCGCTCTCTCTAGCTCTCTCTCGCTCGCTCGCTCTCTCGCGCTCTCTCGCTCTCTCTTCCTCGCTTTCTCTCGCGCTCTCGCTCACTTTCTCTTGCTTTCGCTCACTTTCGCTCCCTCGCTCACTCACTTTCTCGCTCGCTCACCTTCTCGCTCGCTCACTTTCTCGCTCGCTCACTTTCTCGCTCATTCACTCTTTCTCTCGCTCACTCTTTCTCTCGCTCACTTTCTTTCGCTCACTTTCTTTCGTTCTCTCGCTCTTTCTTGCTCACGTTCTCTCGCTCAAGTTCTCTCGCTCACGTTCTCTCGCTCACGTTCTCTCGCTCACGTTCTCTCGCTCACGTTCTCTCGCTCACGTTCTCCGCTCACGTTCTCCGCTCACGTTCTCCGCTCACGTTCTCCCGCTCACGTTCTCTCGCTCACGTTCTCCCGCTCACTTGCTCGCTCACGTTCTCCCTCGCTCTCTCGCTCATTTGCTCACTCACTTTCTCGCTCACGTTCTCTTGCTCACTTTCGCTCACTCACTTTCTCTTGCTCACTCTCGCTCACTCACTTTCTCTTGCTCACTCTCGCTCACTCACTTTCTTTCGCTTTCTCGCTTACTTTCATTCACTTTCTCTTGCTTTCTCTCTTTCTCTCGCCTATCTCGCCCTCTCCTCTTTCTCTCGCTATCTCGCTCGCTCCCTCTCCCTCCCTCTTTTTCTAAGCTTGTAGGAGACCGCCCTGCATGCTCGCCACGTAGACCGGCCTCTCAGTCACTCGAAAGGACTTGTGCACACTGACACCAGGTAAACCTATCATCGAACCAAACACTACTCCAAAACAATACACTCCCACCTTCCCCACTCCCCCAACCTCCCACTCTCTTCCAACCACCCCTCCTCCCTTCCTCCCTCATCCCTCATTTCCCAAACTCGAAATGGATCTCGTCTCTAGCGGATGGCCACTTTTATTACGTTCATCCATCCATCCATCTATTCATCCATCTTCTCATCCACACAATTTATGCTCCCGCACACTCAGCCGCCCATCTTTTAGCACATCTAACCCATCAACTCATCCACCCAACCCATTCATTCATCCACCCACTCATCCACACATCCATCCACTCATCGACACATCTATCCACTCATTCACCCACCCATCCACATCAGCAGACAGAACCTAGTCTCCACCTCCCCTGCGTACCATATTTCCTGTTCTTCTAATGGACTGAGACGTAGAAACCCCGCGCCGTGTGCATAAAATCCTACTGAATTATTCAGGAAGGATTAATTACACTTTAAAGGAAAAAGTAACAATATGTCTTCCGAAAACGCTTCATTGTTGCCAGTCCTCCTCTTGGTCGAAGAGAAGTTCGTGAGCTGAAGACTATCTTCGATGTAAAAAAAAAAATAAAAAAAAATAAATAAAAAAATAAAAATCGAGGTGAA
>NW_027467553.1:152500-162500 GCF_046742065.1 Oratosquilla oratoria
ACAGGCACGTGTATCCGTGTTAGACTACACGAGGAGTTATCACACTGGGCTATTTTTTCTCCAACCTCCGATTAATCGGTGCTACCGCCCACCTCCGATTAATCGGTGCTACCGCCCACCTCCAGAACTTTTTCCGCCGTCAAATAAAATGTCGCTGATATGCTGGAGGAAAGTAATTTTCCTCCAGCATATTAGATTTCCTCCAACAGTCGGAGGAAAAATAGACCAGTGTGATAAGGTCTTTAAGCTACATGTTAGATGCGTTACTGCGTCTGATCGAAGCCTGATGTATATTATTCTATTATACATTTGTAAATGGATCGTATAATCTTGGCGTGACGGATGCACACGCTCTAATCCCTTAATCCCTTAAAGGCTCTCGATCATTATATAATACATACAGTAGTGCCCAGCTTTGATAGATATTCACAAGGTCCTTCGCAGAAACATCAGTCCAAAGACATCGTTGACATGCGGATTCCCAGCCTTTAGTCTAATAGTTAAACCAATAATTAACTAAAGATTGACCTCAATAAAATAAGTATCAAAAATTAAATCAACAAAAAATATAGACAAGATAAAAATAAACAATCAATCAATCTGTTTCGGAAAATCACACAGACCTCGAAGTCTTCATGGGGGTTAAGAATGTGCTCAGTCAGCACATTCTTAACTCCCATACATGCTGCCAGCATACTACGAGAAACTGGTGGATGGGAAACGCCCCCTCGGTCAGAAGGAGTCCAGCAATTCAGGTCAATGGGTCTCTGTTCCGAACGAGGAGACCCAAGAGTAATGTACGACGCGTCTCGTGGTCGCTGCCTCCACAGATGGACTTCCATTCCACCACTCCAAGACGGGAGGCCAACTGTAGTAATTGGATGTGAACTCCAGGGGGTCTGGTAGTGGTAGTGGTTGGTAGTGGTTGGTAGTGGTGGTGATTGGTGGTGATTGGTAGTGGTAGTGGTAGTGGTGTTTGTGGTAGTGGTAGTGGTGTTTGTAGTAGTAGTGGTGGTGTTTGTGGTAGTAGTGGTGGTGATTGGGGCGGTGGTGGTGGTGGTGGTGATTGGGGCGGTGGTGGTGGTGGTGGTGGTGGTGGCGGCGGTTGCGGCGGCGGCGGCGGCGGCGGCGGCGGCTGTGATCGTGGTTGTGCTACCAGTGGCAGTGGTAGTACCGGTAGTAGTGATAGCAGTACCGGTTAAGCTATTGGTGGTGATTGTACGAGTAGTACCGGTGGAGGTGACGGTGGCAGTGGTGATAATGAAGGAATGGTGACGGTAATAGTGGTATAGATGGTAACAATGGAAGTGGTGTTTGTGGTAGTAGTGGTGATGGCGGAGATGATGATGGTGATGCTGATGGTGATTTTGGTGATGGTGGGGGTGGTTTTCGTGGTTATGGTAGCAATCGTGGTGGTAGTAATAGTACCGGTAGTAATAGCAGTACCAGTTAAACTATTGGTGGTGATGGTAGTAACGGTGGTAGTGTGGTAGTGAATGTGGTGATAATGAACGTGATGGTGACTGTAATAGTGGTATAAGTGGTAAAAGTGGTAGTGGTAGTGGTTGTAGTGATGTTGGTAGCGATAATGATGATGCCACTTCTTATAGGAATAAAATCACTTATTATAAAAATATAATAAAATAATAAAATACAATTCTTTGAAAATCCCTTGCCTGGAATTCTGTGTACGTTATCTGTGTTGACTCGAAAGACAAGAAACAATAAACGGAAGGATTCATCCAACAAAGAGCTTTCATCCCATTTCTTAAAATAAACCAAATACCAGAAAAAAATTATTCAGTGAAAATAATGACGATCAAAAATATCCCACAACACATGGTGGCGTAATCGGAAGCGTGCTGGTCTCGCATTTTCTTAGTTGTGGGTTCGAATCCCGCACTCCTCTCCGATTCCCAGCAGTGGCTCTTACCTGCCCCAACAGTCGCCAAAGCGCATAATAGAGCAAAGGTGACAGAATTGGTCGCAGCTACTCAGCGCCTCCTGGTGTAAGTTTTTCATTCGAAGAAGTCATTGACACCTAGCCTTGTTCTTGGGGATCCAATACCTTCAATACATATTGCCAATATTGAAGTATTGATAACGATAACAAACGTATTGTACTCTGATCATTTAGAATGATAACGTTTGTTATTTCATTATCTCAGTGGTCTAATTTTTTTCCGGCAGTTTGTAAGAGGCTGGTAGATAAAGGTAGACAAGTAAGGTAGATAGAGGGGTAGAAGGCGAGAATTTAATTTTCATAAGTTGGATGCTTGATAAACAATAGTCGTAGGCGAAGGAATTGCATTATCTCGCTCCTCGCCTAAGTTTACAAACAACCGCTGGGGACCCGATTTCATTGCTGTATTATGCTGATGTAACAGTATGTAAACTGAGTCAGTGGGGCATTGATTTCGAGATTGCTTGAATAAGCAGTATTGCTTAAGGCGTTTGTAACAGTCTTTCTGATTGGAGAGAGGGTGAAGGAGAAAATTCAATTGGTTCATGGGCGTAAAGTCGCACCCTTGGAGGGAGATACTTAGATGTAAAAGTGGAGATCATTGGACTAAAGAAATCATGACGTCAATGCAAACCGACCTAGTGATCAAATTGAGGATTCCAGTTGGGAGTCCTTTGGTGTAAATTACATAGCCAAGTGTATTACTATTCGGGAAGAAAAGAGAAAATTTAATATCAGTTTAATTCCCCTCTCTTGGATAGAGTAAGACTATTGAGTAACCCTACAATTGAAAATAGAAAGTTAAGTATCATACGTAACAAGACGGTGTTGAAAAGAAAGTAGAAAGTGAGAGAAGAAATACAAAACTATAAAAGGGAACAGTAACCAGTGGTAACAATAGAGGCGAGACATTTGGGGAAGATTTGCAGCCCGTAGATTTTGGAATGGAATCTAATATGCCTGAGGAAAATAATTTCCCTACAGGACATCAAACGACATTCTATATATTTATGTTAAGAAAACAAGATAGCTTGCAATGGCGGAAAAAGTTCTCGAGGTGGTTGGTACCGCCGATTAATCGGAGGCTGGAGGGAAAATAGCCCAATGTGATAACCCCTTTAGTGATAAAACTATAGACGTGAGAATTGCAGACATGAACGATGCAATTTCTTGTAATTGGAAGAGACGTGAATACAATTGCTCTCGTTGGTGAGGACGATTATTCCGGGGCGAAGGAGCCAAAAGACGCAACTTTATGGGGCAAAAAATTCCTTGGAGAGTTTTTAGCTGCATTCTTGAAGAAAATTTCGAGACGGGAGGCTCACACCTAAGGGAAACGAGGCACTATGCTTAGTGAAAATACGGTCCAAAGCCGCTTCTCTGAGTTGGGTTCTGGGTTCCGAAATTATACAAAAAGCAAAATAAGAAAAATCAAAAGCAAAGTCAAGAGCCAGCCTCAACCAATTTGCATTCATTAACCAGATATTGCAAACGATATTCACCCTTTGTAACTGATCCTAGCTATACCTATAGAGACGATGATTATCAGTGATATATCAATAATAAATATTTTTCCAAATAATAATACATATATACATATACCAACTGCTTTTCCCCCTTACAAGGGAGGTAGCCAAAGTCAAAGGCATAAATCCACTCCCACCCATTTCATCCCCACATACTCCACTCCCATTCACCACCCCTCCCCCCTCCCTCTTTTCTTGGCTCCTCCTGGATGACGGGTCATCCTGCATCTTCCCCACTACCCAGGGTCAGAAGTAATGTAGCAAGACACCACATCCATAGTAAGACTGCTTCATGAAGAAATAGTAATAATAATAAAAATAACAATAATAATGAAAAATAATAATAACGATAATAACAAGGCCGACTGGCTTAGGGGGCACGTTTGTACTAATATCAAACCCAGAACTCTTAGATTAAGTATTCAAAGGTCATCTCTACCTAATCCGAGGAAATACGAGACCTCGTTGCCTTTTATGACTTTGCTCGCCAGACTTCATGTTCATTCGACAATTGATTCTCAACCAAAAAGGGGGTGGGGGTGGGGGTGGGGGGAGTGAGGGTTGGGGGAAGGGTTGGGGTGGGAGTGGGAAGGGTTGGGGAGGGAGTGGTGTGGTTTCCAAGGTCTCTTGGGAGTCCTCAGAAGATTTCAAGTGGATTCTAAACCGGAAGGTAGTAGCAGGTATTGAATATCAGACAATTTGATTCAAAGTTCAAGTGACTTATGATTGTTCATAAACTTGCCCATTTTTTCTCTCTCTCTCTGCCTCTCTCCTCCTCCTTTCTCTTTTTCTTTCTTCCTCTTTTTCCTCTCGTCTCATTCTTCCTCCTCTTCCCCGCTCCTTATTCTACCTCTTTCTCGTTCCATTTTCTCTTCTTCTCTTTTCCTCCTCTTATCCCTTCATCTTCTTCCACCTCCTTCCTCTCTCCCTTTTCTTCCCCGTCTCCCCCTCTCATTTTTCTCTTCTTTCTCTCTATTTCTTTTCCTCCCTCTTCCTCTCATTCTATCACCTTCTTCCTCTCATTCTTTCCCCCTCTTCTTTTCTCCTTTTCTTCCCCCTCTTCCTTTCTCATTCTTCAATCCTTTTCTTCTCTCATTTTTCACCTCTTTCTCATTTTCCCCCTTCTTCCTCTCCCCTATTTCCTTTCTCTTCCCTTCTCCTTTTTCTCCTTTCTGTTCTCCTCTCCTCTTTCTCCTTTCCCTTCCCCTCTCATCCTTCCTCTTTCCCTTTCCGTCTCTCTCATCTCTTCGCTCACCGATTCAATCTTAGGGGAGAATAAAACACGGCCTAGTTATTGTGCTTCACAGAAAACATTAGCTCAGGCTGAAGGGACGACCCTGGCGGGAACTGGAAGACCACAATTAGTGTCGCCTTCGGCTTCTTCCGAGGCTCACCAGGGCGCCAATTTAAGAACCATAAGTTTCCGGAGATACTAATGGTCAATTTTTTTTTTTTTTTTTTTTTTTTTTTTTTTTTTTTTTTTTTGAGCCAACTACCAATCACTCCCTTTATCAGGAATATGAAAATGTGATTTTTTTTTTTTATTTCACAGTCTTAGATATTTGAATAAAAAATCTATTGCTATTAGATATTCTTAGCATTTTGGAGTATTTTTGAGAAGAGTTTTAGTTCTGATTTATAGCGGTTACTAATTTTAGATATTCTAAATAAAAACAAATTAACAAAAACCACAGACCAACGAAAGAATGAAAAACACTGGCCGATGATTCACAAAATATTTGTGATTATATGCAAACAGATCTGCAATCATTAGCTCATTCTCTATTCCAGAGGAACCTCAAGTCCTTCAATACTTCACGTAGTGACTATACAAACTGCCCAAGTACTTTTTATCATGCGACCCGTGCATAATGGATACTTGGTGACAACGTTAACCTTATCAATACTGACGGTGTCCAGTATTCTAAGCACCCTAGAAAGTGTCTTAATACCGACTATTTAATGTTTAGATTAAGTTTCCATGAAAAATGTTTGGAAATGTTTTGATAATGAGAGTATGGGAGGAGAAGCCAAGGGCGTCAATAACAGAGGTAATGAGCGCCTTCACTATTAATAGATATTGACACGTGAGGGGTAATGAGTGCCATGATCACACTAATAGGATGTTTATGTATTTGCCAATGCATGTATGCATGTATGTATGTATGTATGTATGTATGTATGTATGTATGTATGTATGTATGTATGTATGTATCGATGCATTATTCATCGTATATATATATATATATATATATATATATATATATATATTATATATATATATATATATATATATATATATATATATATATATATATATATATATATATATTATATATATATATATATATATATATATATTATATATATATATTATATATATATATACATTATACATTATATATTATATATTATATACATATACATATATATATATATATATATATATATACTATATATATAAAGAGAGAGAAAAGAGAGTAGAAAGAGATATAGAGAGAGAGATAAACCATGTCAGATTTCCCCCATCAAGACCTCGATACACAAATTATTCACGTCCCCCTCAACAAGGTAGGACTCTGTACAAAGTCCCCACAATTTCATTGGACGCAACAAAGACTATTAAACTTCATGTTAGAGAGCTATATACCCAATGTCTTGTTCTCCATGATCATGGGCAACGAGAAAAGACCAATACAAAAATTGTTAACAGTGATAACATCCTTTACATAAGCATTGGAAGGCAAATTCTCCGTAATAGCTTTACGAACAATATGCATCTTAGAAAAAAAGTTCCACTCCAGTAGCGCCATACTTGTAGATAGACAAAAGCCTATCCCCAGTACACTATATTACATGTGTACAAAAATACACACATACATACATACATACATATACCAAAGGCTTTTTCCCCCTATACGGGGGGTAGCCAAAAAGAAAAAGGCATAGAAAACACTCCCACCCATTCCATTTCCTATATATTCCATTCCCCTCCACCCTCCTCCCTCCCTCTTATCTTGGTCAAGATAAGTACAAAAATACACACACATATAAAACATAGAATAAACCAGTCAACTTCACACTAGAATAACACACAACCTAACCCCTCTTAAGAAAAAATAAACATGTGATTAAAAAAGTAAATGAAGAAATGAAGATAGATGAATTAATTATCTAATCAATTAATAAGCAAATACATACATATACCAAGGTCTTTTTTCTTAGAATTATTTTGTATGTGCACGGACGCACGCACGCACAAACAAACACAACATACAAACGCACAAAATCAAAGACAGAACATTTAACTCAACAAAGCCAGCCTTAATACAACACACAGAACAAATATTTCCTCATTTTCATCATCAACAGATCAACCCTGGTGACCGTTGCCGGATCCCACGAGGTCACGGGACTCCTGCACGAGATCCGAGTTGCGATTGATTAATTGATGGATTAACCAAAGGTCGGATCACTGACCGAGGATAATCAATTCGTCAAATTTTTCGGCGATGGTTGAAGCACGAGTCTGAGGACGTTAAAACGAGTTGTAATGATAAATAATCCATGAAGGAGACCTTTTGGTCCCTATCAGGGGTGCAAAGGAAAATGTCGAGTTCTCTTCAGTATTCCCGCTAATGATATCATCTGATATATACCACTAGACCACCCGTGACCCGGTGGGTCAAATAAAATTTTAAATGCTACGTTGTTAATAAAATGGTCAATAACATCAGAAGAGATATGATGTCACGATTGAGGACCAGCCAATTAGAAGAAATCAGAAGAAATATGACGTCACGACTGAGGACCAGCTAATCAGAAGAAGAGACATGACGTCACTACATCCGCTCTGTGGGTCCCAAGGAACCCCAGCGCTGAGCGCGTGACGTCACAACTGCTAATTTTCCAATTTGCCAATTTTTGAGTTTCCAATTTTCCGATTACATATTTTCTGACCATTGATATTTAAAAATTTCATATTTAGTATATAAAAGTATAGCCAACTCCTGAATTAGCATCTATGAGACATAATGAGTTTATTAAAATATTACGAACCGTATAAATCATATGATGCGTAGTGTTCCAAGCAACGACATGACGTCACAATCTTCTGCATTTCACGTCTTATAACTAATCAAGTCACTGATGTCTTCTGATTAGCTGGTCCTCAGTCGTGACGTCATATCTCTTCTTCAGTAGACGGTTTCAAGCAAGATTAACAAGATGATCAGAATCTTTTAAGTATATAGATATACATGCATGCAAGCTGACATACATATTTACATACATACATACATACATATACACATACACACACACACACACACTTACAAACAAGCAGACACACAAAACACACACACACACAAACAAGCACGCACACACAAACACACATACACACACACACACACAAGCGCACACACACACACACAAACGCACACACAAGTACACAAGTACACACACGCAAGTACACAAGCACAAGCACACACACACACAAGCACACACACACACACACACACACACACACACACACACACACACACAAATACAATCACGCACACACGCGCACAAACACACACGCGCGCACAAACACACTTGCGCGCACAAACACACATACACAATCACGCACACAAACACGCACAAACACGTACACACGCGCACAAACACACCCACCCACGCGCACAAACACACACACACACACACACACACACACACACACACACACACACACACACACACACACACACACACACACACACACACACACACACACACACACACACAAACACACACACACACATTCACCCACACACACATATTCACCCCACACACATGTAGTTTAACAATCTTCTTCCCCTCGGCGCTTCCACATTCTTATCTTACATCACTTCTCCCCTATCTCCCCTCTTTTTTCAATTTTGTTCAGACTCATTCCCCCTTTTTCTCGCTCTTGCCTCCCACCCATATTCACTCGTTCGTTCCCCGTACCTTCTTCGTTTCCGGTACTTGCCCCCACCCCCCTTCCTCTTTCATGTCCTCCCCTGCGCCTCCGCTGCTGCTGCTGCTGCGGGCCTGTAATCAAAACCAAGGAGTCGCATAACAAACAGGACGAAGAGGGAGAGAGGGAGAGGCCGAGACGAAGAGAGAGGGTGAGAGAGGAGGGGGTGAGAGAGGGGGTGAGAGGGTGAGAGAGGGGGTGAGAGGGTGAGAGAGGGGTTGAGAGGATGAGAGAGGGGGTGAGAGGGTGAGAGAGGGGGTGAGAGAGGGGGTGAGAGGGGGTGAGAGAGGGAGTGAGAGGGTGAAAGAATGGGGTGAGAGGATGAGAGGGAGGGAGGGAATGAAGGAGAGAAGGAGAGAGGGAGAGAGAGGAGGAGGAAAACAGAGAGGGAGAGAGGGAGAGGCGGAGATGGGGAAAGAGGGTGAGAGTGAGGGAGGGAATGGAGGAGAGAAGGAGGAGGGAGGGAATGAAGGAGAGAAGGAGGAGGGAGGGAGGGAGAGAGGGGGGAGAGGGAAGGAGGGAAAAAGAGAGGGAGAGAGGGTGAAAGGGAGTTCAGAAGAGAGAGACAGAGGGACAGAGGGAGAGAAAGAGGGAAGGAGATAGGGAGAGGGAGAGGGAGAGGGAGAAGAGGGAGAGAGGGGGAGGGGGAGAGGAGAAGAGAGAGGAAGAGAAGGAGAGAGGGAGAGAAGGAGAGAGGGGTAGAAGGAGAGGGGGAGCGAAGGAGGAAAACAAGGAAGGAGAGAGGATGAAAGGGAGTGAGGGAGAGAGAGACGGAGGAAAGAGGGAAGGTGATAGGGAGAGGGAGAAGAAGAGATGGAGAAAGTGTGAGAGTGAGAGAGGGGGAGATGGAGAGAGGGAGGGAGGGAGAGAGAGAGAGAGAGAGAGAGAGAGAGAGAGAGAGAGAGAGAGAGAGAGAGAGAGAGAGAGAGAGAGAGAGAGAGAGAGAGAGAGAGAGAGAGAGAGAGAGAGAGAGAGAGAGAGAGAGAGAGAGAGAGAGAGAGAGAGAGAGGGAGAGAGAGGGAGGGAGAGGGAGGGAGAGGGAGAGGGGGAGGGGGAGGGAGAGTTATTAGAAATACTACAGGTACTAGAGGTAGAGGACGGAGTACAAGAAATGGAGGTAAAGGAGGTAGAGATGGAGAAGGCAATGGTAGAATAGATGGAGGTGGAGGGAGACAGACAACCAAAGACAGACGAACACAGACAGGGAGAAAACCAAAACATATACAGAAACCACGATATATATATATATAGAGAGAGAGATAAAGGCAGAGAAATAGAGATATATGAATATATGCAAAGAAGTACAAAGAAAGCGAGTAGACACTGATAGAACAAGATAGAGCAAAGGGAAAGAGAAAGAGAAAAAAAAAAGTTCCCTTCATAAATATTATCGTCGCGAGATAACGGGGAAAGAGGATCACTTCCTGCCCTCAAGCCCTGTTAGGATAACAAGCGTCATGCAGCCAATCACGCCCAAGTGACGGGGACGGGACGGGACGTAACGAGAAGGGA
>NW_027467553.1:170000-204779 GCF_046742065.1 Oratosquilla oratoria
AGGGAGCAAGGGAAGGAGGGACATAGTGATAGAATCAAGTTAAGGAGTTAAGGAGGAAAGAAAAAAAGGAGGGAAGAGGTGGAGATGAGGCGGAGGCAAAGTTACCGAACTAGGTGACCGATTGCTGACCTAAAGTTACAAGGAATGTTGAGCAATTGTAGCTTAATTATAAAATTATATATCTACATACATAAGCAAGAATATTTGAGTGAGCGAATGAAGTAAATATGAGAGTAATAGCCTGTATATATATATGTGTGTGTGTGTGTGTGTGTGTGTGTGTGTGTGTGTGTGTGTGTGTGTGTGTGTGTGTGTGTGTGTGTGTGTGTGTGTGTGTGTGTGTGTGTGTGTGTGTGTGTGTGTGTGTGTGTGTGTGTGTGTGTGTGTGTGTGTGTGTGTGTGTGTGTGTGTGTGTGTGTGTGTGTTTATATAAATGTCTATGTGTTTATGTAAGTATCTATGTGTATTTACCTTCATGTATTTTGTGGGAGGAGAGCTATGTTCGTAGGTACTCGTAGTTGTATCTTTCCGCATCCAGTTTTTTCTTAAAGTCATGTATAGTTTTAGCACTTACTGTTTCCTCTTTCAGCTTGTTCCATATATCTATTATTTTGTGTGTGTGTGTGTGTGTGTGTGTGTGTGTGTGTGTGTGTGTGTGTGTGTGTGTGTGTGTGTGTGTGTGTGTGTGTGTGTGTGTGTGTGTGTGTGTGTGTGTGTGTGTGTGTGTGTGTGTGTGTGTGTGTGTGTGTGTGTGTGTGTGTGTGTGTGTGTGTGTGTGTGTGTGTGTGCGCGCACGCGCACACGCGTATGTGCAAGGGAGCGTTGGTGCGTATAATAACGTAAAACCTACTCATGACTGTTGGAAAGAAGCTTCCTCTTAGGATCGTTTTGCTGCGGCCGAAGCCGTCACCTTGACTTCGTGTGCTCGGACAGGAGCCGCTGGAATGAAACTAGGATTCACGAAGAACGAGCGAGTACATCAAATTCTAAGCACTGTGAAATTGCAAATTACGACCTTATTTCCTTTAAACATATGGTTCAAAGGTGACGTTGAGTGGTGGTGTCCTGCCTCGGATGGTTGGCTAGGACGTAAAGAGTCCGCAATTCCCAAAACGAGAATTAATGTGCCCTTGGTATAATACATACATACATATATATATATATATATATATATATATATATATATATATATATATATATATTTATATATATATATATATATAGACACATATATACATATATGTATGTATATATGTGTACGTGTGTGTGCGTGTGTGTGTGTGTGTGTGTGTGTGTGTGTGTGTGTGTGTGTGTGTGTGTGTGTGTGTGTGTGTGTGTGTGTGTGTGTGTGTGTGTGTGTGTGTGTGTGTGTGTGTGTACGTGTGTTGTGTATTTTGGTCTCCAACTCCCGTAAAACAAGAATGTGATTCTATTTTTAACAAAGCTCTTACTACAGGGAAATTAATTCCCGATTAATTCCTACGGCATGATTATCATGCAACCCGAAAGCAACGAGGCCAAGCGAAACATCTGGGAGAATGAAATCAACCTCATGAAATCGCAATTTCCCCAGAGCTGTTCTGGAGAGAAGACCCCAGACCCTAGGAAGCCAAATACAATGGACCAGCGGGGTAGATCAAAAACGTGGAAAACGTTCACGCAAAGATATAATTTTTCACTCAATTTTCTTTTGTTCTCAGATATCCTCTTCACTCACCTTAAAAAGGCCCGTGTGGACTGTAAAATACACAGAATGAAATATGCTTACAAAGGACCTCTCGGTAAATAATAAGGATAATAATGCGGTCATGCTGTACTTCAATGTGTACCGTATTTAACCTAGGAGCAGGTACTCGTTAGTTTGAGTCCCGGGGCCTACAGCAAGCTTGTTGCGTTTGTTCCCGAGAGCCCTGGCCATGCGAGGAGGGGACCCAACGTCGGCTTGAACAAAAAAAAAACAACAAAAAAAAAAAAACAGCGGCTTGTCTCAAATGACAGTGCTCTGCCCTACCAGGGGTTTCTCACTTCCCACTGCGTGGCATTGGGAAACTGAATTTTCTTAAATAATGCTGACAGCATATATGGGAGACGGGGTTATATGTGTTTATCTCTGACAACAGCATAATCAGCATGATTTCCGACCCCTATACGACGCGCACACCTCCTTCATGCTCAGCTCGCCTCTTCAAGGACCAAAAAGTCCCTGAGCGGTTTCTGCTCTTGTTGTATCTAACAATATTTACAAGACTCGAGCCTCCAAATACGAACAGTATTGAGACTTTTCTGAAACGTTCGCTCATATTTGATATTCATTGTTAAAAAAAAATCCAAGACATTTTTTGAAGGTGGCGGCACACTAAGCTATGCTACTTGTTTTTGCTACTTAGTTTGAGCAGAAACGACTTCGGTTACAAGATTGCAGATTACCGTGAATGCGTCTCAGCAATGTGTTTAACATTCGTATTCTAGGTTTAACCTCTCTTAGTTCATCATTCAGCTTCTCACTATACGAAGAAAAAGTAATTTGATATTTAGAAATTTGAAAAACAAAAGACAGTAATCGAAGTAGTTTCTAGTAGCAAAAGCAAGTAGCATGCTAACGAGAAACGCCTAGTATGCCGCTACCTTAAGACTGAGTTAATGATATCAAAGTTACGGTATTCTTCCCTGACGAATGAAGATACCATTCGTGCGATTTTCATTTGTTTTCGATCACTCTGTATGCATGACCACGCTCAGTGACGAAGGAAAAAGAAACTCGAGCTATGTAATGTGACACGCATTTCAAGGAAATGTGGATCACTTTGTGAATTATTTACGCGCCTCACGTGAGTCCGTGCGAAACAAGACTTCACCAGATACTCTCAAATCATGGAATGATAATATACGCTAGCACGCACGCACGCATACACGCACACACGCACGCAAACACACACGCACATACACACACACGCGCGCACACACACACACACACACACACATACACGCACACATGCACACGCACAATATACATACCATATACACACACATACACTTACACACGCACGCACACACACATACACACGCACACACACACGTACACACACATGCATACATATACACACACATACATGCACACACAGAATATACATTCACACACACATAATACACACATACGTGCACACACAAATATACATACACACACAATACACGCACGCACGCACATACACACACACACACACACACACACACACACACACACACACACACACAACGAAGGAGAGGATGAAATAGAGGCAGAGGCTGGTAGGAAGTGTAGTATAGAGCCAGGAAATAGATGTTATGTGGGGTTGGGGGAGCCGAATGATTGGCGATTCCTTCAGGTATGAAAGGAAAGCCAATAAAACATTAGCGGGAGGGAAGAGGAAAGGAAGAGATGGAGAAGAGCAGCATACTTATGACGGAAATCTTCGTTCTTCAACTTCACCTCATATTACCTTACGCGGGCAAGCTTAGGCACCTTAATTTACACTCTCTGGAAAGGCGTAGAGTGCGGGGTAGTTTGAGGCTTTAACAAGGGTGACACAGACAAGGTCATCATGTTTAGACAACAGGGAAGGACTCCCTGTAATGAATTTTAAATGGACAAATTTAGATTTAAGAAGGGAATTGGCAGGAACGGACTAACCAAAAGAGGGGTTAACGAATGGAATAGACCTAGTAAACATGTATTGAGCGTTGAAACTATAAAGAAAAGTTTGGACACCTTTATAGATGGGGGATGATAGGTAGTAATGAACATGGAACTACCTACTGTAGGCCTTATGATCTCTTGCAGTCTCCTTCATTCTTGTGTTATATTTTTGTCACTATTGGAGGAGTCTTGGCCTGAAGGTAATCTCCCCAGGGACCTATTTACTCTGTCGACTGGATAGATTCGAACATGGTAATCAACTAATTACCTTTCGTTCTGGTGAATTTCCAACTACTTGATTCAGCTGACAAATGGATCCTTGAACCTAAGTTGGATTGGGTGAAACAGTTTGATTGCTAAAACGAAAGTTGGAAATGATGTCAGAGTTAGAAAGGGTTATCATAAGAATAGTAAGAGTGTAATGGTGGCAGCGAACATTACATGTATATCATACATACGGACTTGTAGTATTGTACATCTATTATTGTATATTGATATTATTGTCATTGTATATTCATTTGCGCCTTTTTGTAGAAGAACCAAGACGGATTGTGCATGTTTTCCCGCACTAAGTATGTTTGGCGTATATTATACATACGTACTTGTAGTATTGTACATCTATTATTGTATAATAATATTATTGTCATTGTATATTTATTTGCGCCTTTTTGTAGATTAACCAAGACGGATTGTGTAAGTTTTCCCGCACTAAGTATGTTTGGCGTATATTATACATACGTACTTGTAGTATTGTACATCTGTTATTGTATATTGATATTATTATCATTGTATATTTATTTGCGCCTTTTTGTAGATTAACCAAGACGGATTGTGTATGTTTTCCCGCATTAAGTATGTTTGTCGTATATTATACATATGTACTTGTAGTGTTGTATATTTATTATTGTATATTGATATTATTGTCATTCTATATTTATTTGCGCCTTTTTGTAGAAGAACCAAGACGGATTGTGTATGTTTTCCCGCACCAAGTATGTTTGGCGTCAGTTTGGTCTCTTTTCCAACGTGGGCGCACGTATTATCTTTGCAGTGCTGTACAATTACTAATTTATTCAGCGTATCATTGGCCACCTCTATTACAAGAGTAGAGAAGAAAGAAAAACGAAATTAAGAAGAGAAAAGCAAGGAAATACAAAGAAAATTAAAAAAGGATAAGGAGGCAAAACGAAATAAGAGAAGAAATAAAACCAGAACAAATCAAACTAAATCAGATAAAAAAAAAAAAAAAACAGCACAGCAAAGTAAAATAAAGATCGAAAAGACGAAAATGAATTAAAGGAAAAACGAGAATCTGCGATGCTAATTTAATGAGCAGTCAAGAACTCCCCCATCCAATGGTAACGATTTCGGGGAAAGAGGGGGAAAGAAAGTGCCGGGAGGGGAGGGGGGGGACGAGGGGAAACGAGGGGGGAAACGAAGAGAGAGGGAGTCAGTGCCAGTGTCATTCTCCCCCCCCCTCTCCCCTTTCCCCCCAACCCCGGGGGGAGGGGGGGAGGAGGAGGAATAGGCGGTTGATCGATTCCGACAGAGTGCCAAGTTCGAATCCAATTAACTCTTCTAAAAGATTACTGTAATGAAATTGGGATATTTTGAGGATTCGGTCCTCGCCAAGGCCAGACAACCAATTCGACTTGAGAGGAAGGTTAGAACCGTCAAGTGACGAGATATGATTAGATTATCAAGCGAATCTAGAACTCCGGACTTTTCTTCGGTTTAGATATCAAGCAATTGTTATTTAGAGAAGTTTCTAAGTGCCCAATTTTTTATTAATGTTATTTGCATCAATTGTATCTCCACCACTGAAAGAAACACTCAATACGATGATCACAGCCATTGCCATCACTGAAATAGACGTAATCATTATCATGCAGCTAGATACAGATATACAGACGCACAGACAGGCAGAGAGAAGGAACGAGATAAACAAATAAGACAGGTTGAGACAGGTGAAAACACACACACATAAAAGCGTAATCACCCATGCACGCATGCACGCACGCGCGCTCACGCACACGCACACACACGACACCACGAGCATAGCTCCCCTTCCCGTAAAATACAACTAGGTAAATACACACACACACTGAGAGGAGAGAGGAGAGAGGAGAGAGGAGAGAGAGAGAGAGAGAGAGAGAGAGAGAGAGAGAGAGAGAGAGAGAGAGAGAGAGAGAGAGAGAGAGAGAGAGAGAGAGAGAGAGAGAGAGAGAAATAGACAAGCAGAGATAGGTGAAGAGAAAGAAAAAAACAAATAAACAAACACACACACACATACATATACACACACACACACACACACGAACACGCCCAAAAACAAATATACACACGGTTCTTTTGGTTGGCTACATGGGCACGAGCACACCACCTTCCCCCCCATTGTATGTAAATCCTTCTTACCTCACTTATCCTGAGTGGCTACCCACTCCTTCCCCACTGCCTCTATAATCTCCCTATGGAACAAAGGGGAGACACTGTCCCTTCCCTTTACCCTTCCCTCCCCTTCCCCCTTCCCTTCCCATTTCTTTTCCCTCTCCCTTTCACCTTTCTCTTCCTCTTCCCTTCGTATTTCTCTTCCTCTTCCCTTCCCCTTTCTCATGTCTTTCATTTCCATTCTCCTTTCTCATCCCTTCACCTCCCCTTCTCTTCTCTTCCCCTCCCCCTCCCCTTTTTCCTTCTCTTTTCCTTTCTCTTCCATTCTCCTTTCTCTTCCCTTCCCCTCTCCTTCTCTTCTCTTCCCCTCCTCCTCCCCTTTTTCTTTCTCTTTTCCTTTCTCTTCCCCTTCCCTTCTATTCTCTTCCCCTCCCCTTCCCCTTCCCAATTCCCTACCCTCCTCTCGTTCTCCCCTCCCATTCTCTCTTTTCCCCCTTTCCCTTTTCACTCTCCTTCCATCTCGGGCCTGGTAGCTCCACCCTATTCCCCATACAATTCTTTCTTAATCTCGACGAAGTAGTCCATCCAGTGAGCCATATTTTGGCCCAAGACTCTACTATAGTATCATAACCCACTTTCCCCTTCAGAAAGACTCTCTGACCGCATTACCCCGATCCTTGGCCGTGTCTTTTCTTCGCATGAAAGAGAAACGGGCGAACGAATGCATACACCAGATCTTTTGTTACCCGCAGCCCCACGGTAAGCCCACACGGTCCTCGGGGATTTCAGAAAACCGGCAAGAAGAGATGCGTTGTGATATTGTATATGGTGTATGTATGAGAACGTGTTTCCATGTTACCGAGGAGAGAGGAGGAGGAGGAGGAGATAAGACACAGATTGCGTGTTATCGTGGGGAACATGTATAAAAGTTTTGTGCTATGCGCGTACATGCGCGCGCGCACACACACACACACACACACACACACACACACACACACACACACACACACACCACACAGAGAGAGAGAGAGAGAGAGAGAGAGAGAGAGAGAGAGAGTAGGGGTTGGGAAAGGGGGGAGAGGGAGAGGGAGGGGGAGAGAGGGGGGGAGAGAGGGAGTGAGGGAGAGAGGGATGGAGGGAAGTAGAAAGGGAGAGAGGGAGGGAGGGAGGACGAAAGGGAGAGAGGGAGGGAGGACGAAAGGGGGAGAGGGAGGGAGGGAGGATGAAAGGGGGAGAGAGAAGGAGGGAGGATGAAAGGGGGAGAGGGAGGGAGTGAAGTATGGAGAGAGGCAGGGAGGGAGAGAGGGAGGGAGGGAGAGAGGGAGGGAGGGAGAGAGGCAGGGAGGGAGAGAGGCAGGGAGGGAAGGAGGGAGAGAGGCAGGAAGGGAGAGAGGGAGGGAGGGAGAAGGGGGGAAGAGAGAGAGAGAGAGAGAGAGAGAGAGAGAGAGAGAGAGAGAGAGAGAGAGAGAGAGAGAGAGAGAGAGAGAGAGAGAGAGAGAGAGAGAGAGAGAGAGAGAGAGAGAGAGAGAGAGAGAGAGAGAGAGAGAGAGAGGGGGGGGGAAGGGAGAGAGAGAACGTTTCATTACACCAGAATAGTGTCGTATCATGGCCTCAGTTTACCTTAATCCTTGTGCCGTTCTCATAACACATCACACACACATCACATATACATACACACACACACACACACACACACACACACACACACACACACACACACACACACACACACACACACACACACACACACACACACACACACACACACTCCACCTTCTCAGATACGGATGCCATCTCCTCTCACACTCTCCTTTGTCCTTCTCCACGGGAGTTGTCTTCGAGATTTCTCCCAAGCTAATGTCCCTTTATTAAGGTCATTTGGCCTACCCTTGCCTCTTTCCGCTACCAGCTTTTACGACAGTTGATATCGTTATAGCTGCCACTACAGACATAAATGTCACAGCCACTTACTGACAGGAGTTGTAGTGTCACTCTTCGGACAACTCTTTCTATACGTGCAGGGTCTCCTGTCGTAGTCGCAATGGTTTGGACGGTTGTGTCCGTAGAAGGGTTAATTTCTTGATAATCGGTATTGGTCCCTTGAGGCCTCAGAGGCATTAAGTTCTATTCTGGTTAACGTTAAATAGGTTGGAGGGAGTTTCTGCCTTATAGCGGATGACTTTGGTGGAAGGCGAAACATATGTATTATACTATAGGGATTACATAGGGAGAGCATGCCCACAGGAGACCTTTTGTTTCATAACTAGGTCGAATGCGAAAAAATAAATGCATAAATAAATTAATAAGCAGGAGACCTTTTATTCCATAACTAGGTCAAATGCGAAAAAATAGTTAAATAAATTAATAAACAAATAAATAAGTAAATAAATAAATCAAATTGATAAATATATAATGATAAATAATAAACATAAATAATGATAAATGAATAATAATAAACGAGTAAATAAAATAGAATATCATGCTATCTTATACAGTATTATACTATATTATATATACCTCTGCGTGTGTGTGAACGTGTGTGTGTGTGTGTGTGTGTGTGTGTGTGTGTGTGTGTGTGTGTGTGTGTGTGTGTGTGTGTGTGTGTGTGTGTGTGTGTATGTGGGCGTGTGTGCGCGTGTATACATATGTACGCGTGTGCCGATATTACCCAAGACGATAATAACAACCACGATGATACGGAAACTGATCAAAGGCACGAGAGGGCTTGGAGAGGAGGTGGAGGTGGGTGAGGGTGGGGTGAGGGTGGGGTGAGGGTGGGCGGGAGTCCATGTGACGTCAAATTAGAGGAACTAGACCCGTGACTGCGATAAATCCGTTGATTAATACGAAACAGCTCGACACGTGGCCCAGCTCGTTCTCATCGTCCTTTATTCCTTCAACAAAGCGAGCCACCTTCCGGACATCCTATTCTACTCCCCTACGGACCCCGGACCCCGGACCCCGGCTTGAAGACGGTCTCAAACAATCGAGACCCCCAAGCAGGCCTGAATTTACGGATTCAGACTCATAATAAAATAGTCTACCCTTAGCCAGAAGAAATTCATTAACATACGACACCGCGTTCAAGGAAGGTTGAGTGCGACCTCGTTAATACATCGGTCGACACGAGCAGATCCTCATCAGCGAGTCTTCTCGTTGTGGGACATCACCAGAACTCATCAGTGTAGTTTCAAAAGCCCCGGAATTTTTCAGCAATCCACAGACAACCAACGTCCCAACATTTCTCAGATCTTACGACCCATTTGAACTCTAAATAAATATTTTGTTCTTTAAGTTCTCAACTTGGGTAATAGTGAGATGGCCTATTACCGATATTGGGTCATTAAGGAGATGTTATATCCACGAAATAGATATAGAATCAAAGTAATTGTGGTTGAGTAGGAGCGAACTGATACGCAGGAATTAAGAACAAGATAGGAAGAGAGATAAGAATAGACAAATCAAGAAACATGAAATTACTAGTATGGAGGGAGGGAGGGAGGGAGTGGGAGGGAGGAAGGGGGAGAGACAAGGAGTGAAAGTGAGAGAACGAGTGAGAGCGAGAGTGAGTGAGTGAGTGAGTGAGTGAGTGTGTGTGTGTGTGTGTGTGTGTGTGTGTGTGTGTGTGCGTGTGTGTACGTGTGTGTGAGAGTGTGCGTGTGTGTGAGAGTGTGAGAATGACAGTGTGAGAGTGATACTGTGAGATTGAGAGTGACAGTGTGAAAGTGTGAGTAATAGTGTAAGAGCGATATTGTGAGTGATAGTGTGGAAGTGAAAGTGTGATAGTGTGAGAGAGAGTGAGAGGGTGAGAGTGACAGTGCGAGAGTGATTATGCATGAATGATTGTGCGAGAATGATAATGTGAGAATGATAGTATCAGAATGAGAGTGTCAGACTATAACAGTAAGAGTAAGAATGAGAGTAAGAGTGAGAGTACGAGTGAGAGTAAGAGTGAGAGTAAGAGTGAGAGTAAAAGTGAGAGTAAGAGTGAGAGTACGAGTGAAAGTACGAGTGACAGCTTGAGTGCGAGAGAGTACGAGAAAGCAAGAGAGCGAGAATGAAACAAGGACACCGCGCGAAAGCGAGAGCGAGCACAGAATCTAAAGGATCAAGAGATCGAGAGAGGGAGTGGGGGAGGGGGGAGGGGGGGCGGAGGGTAGATAACCGCGATTATGTCCCCTGGAGACCCTTTAGTAGTTCCCGAAGAGAGGCTCCTCTTCGTGGCGACGACAATATACGCTCCGTTAACGACCAAGCCCTCCACGACTTCTACAGACCTCCGGATATTGCAGGATAATATATGCCATACATTCATCCCCTGGGGGGACACCACATAGTCACTGTGTCGTTAAACCGAGACTCGTTTCGACTTCATTGTGTCGTAGAACCGAGACTCGTTTCGGCTGGGGCGTCGTAGAGCCGAATGTCGAAGTTAACGACGTCTTAGGACAATACGATCGTAGAGTCTTAAGGCGATAATATCGTAATGGAGTAGGAAAATAAGATCGTAAAAGTACGACGGCTTATGGCTGAGGTATCGTGTTAAAGTAGTGCAACTGGGCAAGATTATGGTGGCCGCTTTTTTTTTCAAAACTTCTACAACTGTTACGAATTCTACTTGACTTAGCTTATCTTACCTCATTCTATTCTAATTATACTATTATCATCTTATCTATTTATTTGTACATACCTATTATTTCATGCATTTATGCATCTGTCTATTAATTCATTTGTTTGAACAGTCGAAATATCTCAGGAGGAGAGGTAGATCAGAGACTGAATTTTAATCTCTTACAAATTCTGACCCCTATAATTCTCGACTTATTCTTAAACCGAATGAAATAATTTCGGGGGTTAGCCTGTGTAAAACACGTAACACGTGGCTGAGAAGATTAAAGTTTGGGGTACTTGGGGATCAGGTTACGGCTGAAGGTGGAATCCCCAACTCTCGCAACCTACTTCTTTGATTAACAGATTCTTTGGGAGAACTTGAAGATTAAGTTTACAAGTTTACTAAGGCCCCGATCACTTACCCTAATGAAGGGACTTTTTTTTATACAAATTTCGTAGAAAATTGTGCATCAGTTTCCATTTTCTCTTTAGGGTGAGGAAATTAATATATTCATGAACCTTTTGCACACTGTGTGGGGGAGGGAGAAGGCGGGCGAGGAGGGAGACGGTGGGCGAGGGGGGAGACGGTGGGCGAGGAGGGGACGGTGGGCGAGGGGAAGACGGTGGGCGAGGAGGGGACGGTGGGCGAGGAGGGGACGGTGGGCGAGGAGGGGGCGGTGGGCGAGGAGGGGACGGTGGGCGAGGGGGAGACGGTGGGCGAAGGGGGAGACGGTGGGCGAGGGGGGAGACGGTGGGCGAGGGGGAGACGGTGGGCGAGGGGGGAGACGGTGGGCGAGGGGGGAGACGGTGGGCGAGGGGGGAGACGGTGGGCGAGGAGGGAGACAGTGGGCGAGGGGGGAGACGGTGGGCGAGGGGGGAGACGGTGGGCGAAGGGGGAGACGGTGGGCGAAGGGGGAGACGGTGGGCGAGGGGGGAGACGGTGGGCGAGGGGGGAGACGGTGGGCGAGGGGGGAGACGGTGGGCGAGGAGGGGACGGTGGGCGAGGGGAAGACGGTGGGCGAGGAGGGGACGGTGGGCGAGGAGGGGACGGTGGGCGAGGAGGGGACGGTGGGCGAGGAGGGGACGGTGGGCGAGGGGGAGACGGTGGGCGAGGGGGGAGACGGTGGGCGAGGGGGAGACGGTGGGCGAGGGGGGAGACGGTGGGGGAGGGGGGAGACGGTGGGTGAGGGGGGAGACGGTGGGCGAGGAGGGAGACGGTGGGCGAGGGGGGAGACGGTGGGCGAGGGGGGAGACGGTGGGCGAAGGGGGAGACGGTGGGCGAAGGGGGAGACGGTGGGCGAGGGGGGAGACGGTGGGCGAGGGGGGAGACGGTGGGTGAGGGGGGAGACGGTGGGCGAGGGGGGAGACGGTGGGCGAGGGGGGGAGTTGGTGGGCGAGGGGGGAGACGGTGGGTGAGGGGGGAGACGGTGGGCTAGGGGTGAGAAGGAGGGCGAGGGGGGAGACGGTGGGCGAAGGGGGGGAGACGGTGGGCGAAGGGGGGGAGACGGTGGGCGAAGGGGGGGAGACGGTGGGTGAGGGGGGAGACGGTGGGGAGAAAGGGTGGTTGTAGTAGATTTAATCGACAGACAATCAAGCCAGTGTTCTTTCATTGGCGCCCCCCTTTGCCGGCGAGGTCATGGCAGCCTTACGAGTGCGATCCACATCAATCAAATCGGCGAATCCACACAGGTGTAAGCCCCTTTGACACAGACAGACAGACACAGGACACAGACAGACACAGATAGACAGACAGACACACACACACACACACACATACACACACACACACACACACACACACACACACACACACACACACACACACACACACTCACACACACACACAACTCCCCCCACTCCTCCCATTTTTCCTCCACCACTCCGTCACCCTTTTCCTTCCTCCTCCTCTTCCTCTTCCTCCTCCTTATCTTCCTCCTCCTCCTCCTCTCTCAAAGGCCAACCTCTCCTTCAAAGCTAAAGAACTTGTGCCAGGAGACGTTGAACTTCGGGTGAAGCCGTCGAACCTTCTATGCTGGACAGCGAGGGGAAGTGGCAGTTCCTCGTATCCTCTCCAAAATCCTCCTCCCCCTCTAAACACCACCTCTTCCTCCTCCTCCTCCTCCTCCTCCTCCTCCTCCTAAAAACACCTCCTAATCCTAATCCCCCTCTTCCTCCTCCTCCCCCTCCTCCTAAAAACACCTAATCCTAATCTTCCTCCTCTTCCTAGAACTCCTTCTCCTCCTAAAGATACCTCCTCCTCCTTCTCTTCAAATATATCCTCAAAAACCTCATCTTCCGTCTCAGAGTTCGCTCCTGTGCTATGGTCCTCCTAATCCTAATCCCCCTCTTCCTCCTCCCCCTCCTCCTAAAAACACCTAATCCTAATCTTCCTCCTCTTCCTAAAACTCCTTCTCCTCCTAAAGATACCTCCTCCTCCTCCTCCTTCTCTTCAAATATATCCTCAAAAACCTCATCTTCCGTCTCAGAGTTCGCTCCTGTGCTATGGTCCTTTATCCCTCCCCCTCCCCTCACAACGACCCCCCACCCCCTCACCCCCCGCCCCCGCTCCCGCCCCCGCTCCCGCCCCCGCCTCCTCATTTTCCCAACCAAGGCACATTCACTCCCAGTTTACCATCTCGGCACCACGCTGCCCATTTCCCTAAATCCGACAAATAACCCCGGGTCCTCCCTTCCTCCACCAGAAACTTAACCCTCCTGATTCCACTGGTGACGTGACTATGTACTCTCGCGATCTCTCGCTCTCGCCCTCTCTCTCTCTCTCTCTCTCTCTCTCTCTCTCTCTCTCTCTCTCTCTCTCTCTCTCTCTCTCTCTCTCTCTCTCTCTCTCTCTCTCTCTCTCTCTCTCTCTCTCTCTCTCTCTCTCCCTCTTACTCCCTCGCTCTCTCTCTCACTCCCACTCTCTCTCTCACTCCCCCTCTCTCTCACTCCCCCTCTCTATCACTCCCCCGCTCTATTACTCCCCCGCTCTATTACTCCCCCGCTCTCTCTCTCTCTCTCTCTCTCTCTCTCTCTCTCTCTCTCTCTCTCTCTCTCTCTCTCTCTCACTTCCCCATTCTCTCTCTCACTTCCTCTCTTTCTCACTCCCCCGCTCTCTCTCTCTCACTCCCCCGCTCTCTCTCTCTCACTCCCCCGCTCTCTCTCTCTCTCACTCCCCCGCTCTCTCTCTCTCTCACTTCCTCGCTCTCTCTCTCTCTCACTCCCTCGCTCTCTCTCTCTCTCTCTCTCTCTCTCACTCCCCCGCTCTCTCTCTCTCTCTCTCTCACTCCCCCGCTCTCTCTCTCTCTCTCTCACTCCCCCGCTCTCTCTCACTCCCCCGCTCTCTCTCTCTCATCCCCCCGCTCTCTCTCTCTCACTCCCCAGCTCTCTCTCTCTCTCTCTCACTCCCCAGCTCTCTCTCTCTCTCTCACTCCCCCGCTCTCTCTCTCTCTCTCTCACTCCCCCGCTCTCTCTCTCTCACTCACCCGCTCTCTCTCTCTCACTCCCCCGCTCTCTCTCTCTCACTCCCCCGCTCTTTCTCTCTCTCACTCCCCCGCTCTCTCTCTCTCACTCCCCCGCTCTCTCTCTCTCTCACTCCCCCGCTCTCTCTCTCACTCCCCCACTCTCTCTCTCTCTCTCACTCCCCCGCTCTCTCTCTCTCTCACTCCCCCGCTCTCTCTCTCTCTCACTCCCCCGCTCTCTCTCTCTCTCACTCCCCCGCTCTCTCTCTCTCTCACTCCCCCGCTCTCTCTCTCTCACTCCCCCGCTCTCTCTCTCACTCACTCCACGTCACGGTGGTTTTCAAGTTTCCCTCTGGCAAGTGCCGGGCGACTTCCTTGATTGAGGCAAGCAGGCAAGGAAGGGAACCAAAGGACCAACATTGACCTTCGCTGACCTCCTCCCTGCTAAGATCAACTTGCAGCTTTTATTCTGGCTGTGGGTAGACCATTTTATTACGCCGAGGAACATCTCTAGCGGTCAAAGAGTCCTTCTCTTCCACCTCCTCCTCCTCCTCCTCTTCTTCGCTTCCTCCTCCTCCTCTTCCGCCTCCTCCTCTTTTCCCCCCCATACTCCACCACCTCCTCGTCCTCGTCTTTATCGTCCTCGTTTTTGTCCTCTTCCTCTTCGTCCTCGTCCTTGTCCTCGTCTTTGTCCTCCTCTTCCTCGTCTTCCTCCTCCTCCTCCTCCTCTTCGTGTGTTTCGAAGAGAAGCAAGTCTCTTGGATTTAAAACCCGTAGAACGAAAAAGAAAAGGATCCCCGCATATAAACTCCCAAGGTTATGGTGCCCCTAGCATGGGGTTCTCCGTGTTGGCAGCTTTATACTCACACAACACACATTACATTCATTCTCTCTTTTTTTTTCTCTCTCTTTCTCTCTCTCATCTTTTCACCCCAGCAAGTCTCCTCGCAGTTCTCACCCTGAAGAATGAAGATTTCCTTAAGAATTGCATCGGTGGCCCAATTTCGTCCGAATTATGTTTCCTCAGTAAGTAAAGTCCCCTGGCACTGTACCAGACTCCGTGACTGGGGGCAAATGAGTTACCTCTAGAATGCTAAGCGTGGTTAAGATTCTATAGTGAAGAAGTACATTAACAAATTTGAGGACACAATCCTTTGGTTGTATGTTCACTTCTCTCTCTTTCACGCTCTCTCTCGCTCTCACTCTCTCACTCTCATTCTCTACATCGCTCTCTTGCTCTCTCTCTCTCTCTCTCCCTCTCGTTAGCTCTCCCTCTCTCACCCTCTCTTTCACTCTCTCTCTCCCACGCTTTCTCGCTCTCCCCGGTCAGAAATCTCCCCCAGGCAGAACTCTTCACAGACAGAACTCTCCACAGACAGAACTCTCCACAGTCAGAAATCTCCTCAGTCAGAACTTCCCCATTCAGAACGCTGCGCAATCAAAACTTTCCACAATCAGAATTGTCCAAATCAGAACCTTCCCCAATCAGAACGTTCCCAAATCAGAACGTTCCCAATCAGAACATTCCCCAATCAGAACTATCCACAGGAACTTCCCAGTCAGGATTTTCCAGAGTCGGAACTTTACACAGTCTAGAGCTCCCCCCAGTCAGAACTCTCCACAGCCAGAACTCTCCACAGCCAGAACTCTCCACAGCCAGAACTCTCCACAGCCAGAACTCTCCACAGCCAGAACTCTCCACAGCCAGAACTCTCCACAGCCAGAACTCTCCACAGCCAGAACTCTCCACAGCCAGAACTCTCCACAGCCAGAACTCTCCACAGCCAGAACTCTCCACAGCCAGAACTCTCCACAGCCAGAACTCTCCACAGCCAGAACTCTCCACAGCCAGAACTCTCCACAGCCAGAACTCTCCACAGCCAGAACTCTCCACAGCCAGAACTCTCCACAGCCAGAACTCCCCACAGCCAGAACTCCCCACAGCCAGAACTCTCCACAGCCAGAACTCTCCATAGCCAGAACTCTCCACAGCCAGAACTCTCCACACCCAGAACTCTCCACAATCGGAACTTTCTTTGGACAACACACCACAGCCAGAAAATTCTAATCAGGATGCTATGATATTATGAATATATTATATATATTTCTCTCTCCCTATCTCTCTTGTACAGTGTCTACAGTCCTTAGCATTGGCTCTATGGACGGAATGTACGACCGGGAAGAGCCCACAGTCCCTGTAAACGTCAGCACTAATCAACTCAGAGACAATGGAGACACTTCCTTGGAGACAGCCGCTCCTCGGCGTGCGGCAGGAAATGGGAGACTTCTTCCCTCGTAAACAAAAAAACTCAGCGGAAACGAAATGTATTGCGCTTCCGTTAAAGCCGCGACGAACTTGTGCGTCTCGTTAGGTCTGTTATTAGATTCCGCTAAAGGTGGCGGCACACTAGGCTAGCATGCTACTTGCTTTTGCTATTTCGTTTGAGTGGAAGAGACTTCTTCGGTTACAGTGTTCTAGACTTCTGGGAGGACGTCTCAACAATGTGTCTAACATTCGTATTCTAGGTTTAACTTAATCAGTTCGTCAATAAGCTTCTCACTCTATAACGCAAGAGTAATCCGACATTTGGAAATTTGAAAAACAAAAGATCATAACCAAAGTCGTTTCTACTCAAACCAAGTAGCAAAAGCAAGTAGCAAGTAGCAAGCTAGCGAGAAATGCCTGGCGTGCCGTCACCGGTATTGCGCACTGGTGGACGTCATCAAAATTGTGCTCGTCTCGCATTCACTAGTTGTGGGTTCGAATCCCGCACTCCTCTCTGATTCCCAGCAGTCCCCAACAGTCCAAGAAGCACGTAAGTCAGAGGCGACGACTTCGGCCGCAGCTAAGCGCCTCCTGGGGTAGGATCCTCACCTTCTAAAGGACGCGGTGGACCACAGACAAAAAGGGTCTTGCTCTTAAAGGCCCTTTCGGTCACGGGTCCGTTCCTTAGTTGACCACGCCCAACATTTACCATAATGAAACTAATCGTGTTGATTACCATACATAAGGACGTTTCGTTGTATATATTTTTTCATATTTGGTGGTTAAATACATAGACACTACAGAAGCTTCTTTCTCCATGTGACATACTTGTTGTGGATGTAGTGTGTCTTGCGACACTGCTTCTGACCCAGGGCAGTGGACAGGATGCAGGGGTGACCCATCATCCAGGAGGTGCCAAGATGAGAGGGAGGGAAGAGGGTGGAGGGGAGTGGGGTATGTAGGGAATGGAATGGGTGGGAGTGGTTTCTATGCCTTTTTCTTTTTGGCTACCCCTCGTGTAAGGGGGAGAAAGCCTTTGGTATGTATGAAAATGCATAGACACTACATAAGCTTTTTTTTCCATGTGACATACTTGTACATAAAGCTCTTTGAATTTTACATCAGTAAATCAAAATTATGTAGGGCATTTCACCCCATGATTCGTCGGGATATATGTATACGATTATAAATGCTGACACTAAAGTGAAAGTAAAATACACAGAAACACGTAAAGGTTACATTTGTTCGGGAAAGACAACACACTGGGCACTATCCGTTTAGCTCACGTGGTACATATATATCAAACAAACCTTGTTGACCTGAGTTCGAACCTAATGGCTACCGGTGACTGCTATCTGTCTTGGCAGTCGAACTACAAAGGGCAAAGGTGGAGGTTCTGGTAGCGTTGGAATGTTGAGAATTTGTCCATGTTGTGTGTCTTTTTGACAAATGGAAATAAGCTCCACCGCAAGGACTCGAACCTTTGCCGTAGCGACTGCTTATTCTGAAACAAAGGCGTGGCTCGATGATATCGTCTTTGTCTCAGAATAAGCAATCGCTACGGCAAAGGTTCGAGTCCTTACTGTGGAGTTTATTTCCATTGTCCATGTGTTGCGTATGACATGACCGGGCCAATTCAAACCCAATTCAGCTTCCAATAAACTGTCGAAGATAGTTCGAGATCAATTATTGTCTCACACGTACAAATAATATAATATATTCAGGAAGTGATCACAAATCTTGTTTCTATTAAAAGGAAGAAGCAAGAGGCGCTGGAACATTATCACACTGGGCTATTTTTCCTTCGACTGTTGAAATAGATTTGCAGCTCACAGCTTGCGGGAGGAAATCTGATATGCTGGAGAGAAATAATTTTCCTCCAGCATATCAAATGACATTCTATGTAAATTGTCGAGAAAAAAAATCCCGTGATGATTTTACGGCAAAGTTCTGGAGGTGGAAGTTACCGATTAATTGGGAGTTGGAGGAAAAATAGTCAAGTGTGATAACGCGTTAAGCTCCTCTTGTCATGAGCTCCTCATGTCGCCTTTATGACCGACGGCATCCTACTGGATACCAATAGGCTACCTCTTTTTGGTGATTTTATTTATTCATTTATTCATTATTTATTTGTATATAATTCTATTTCATTAATTAATTAATTTATTGATTTATTAATCTATTTATTAATTTATTGATTTTGATTTTTTTATTTATAGATTTATTGATTTTTTTTTATTTATTAATTTTTTGATTCATTAACTTTTTTATTTATTAATTTTTTGGTTTATTAATTTTTTGATTCATTAATTTTTTATATTATTTTTTTATTTTATTGATTTTTTGATTTATTAATCTTTTATTTATCAATTTATCATTTCATCAATTTATCAATTTTATTATTTTTATTTATTTATTTATTTATTTTTGCGGGGAGCAGTTTCTCGAGCTTGTCGTATGTCCGGGACACTTGTGGACACGCGCAGAGATGAACCACGCCTTACATACGAGAAGATACAGACATGAATCTGTCCATCTAAATACCAAGGCCTTCTTCCTCCTTACAAGAGAGGAAGGAAACCAAATCAAAAACACCCACCCACTCCCACCCACCCCCCTTTCCCCCTCTCCTCTTAGCTCCTCGTGGATGAAGGGTCATCCCCGTCTCCTGCCCACTGCCCGGGTCAGAAGTAATGCAGCAAGGAACAGCATATCCATAGAGCCGTTTCACTTGCAGGGTAAATCCCGTTACCCGTCCGTTCGTTATTAATACATACATACATATACCAAGGCTTTTTCCCCCTTCCAAGGGAGGTAGCCAAAAAGGGAAAGGCATAAAAACACTCCCACCCATTTCATCCCTAAATATACTCCACACCCCTCCCACCCTCCCTCTCATCTGAGCACCTCCTGGATGACGGGTTCGTTATCAATAGTTACAAGAAAACATAACAGGGTGAGGATTGCTGGAGAACACTCAAGGATAGTCACCGAACTGTGCTTTAAGGAAATGGGGTAATAGTGTTCAGTGAGAGACAAAAATATCTTCCCATGTTTCTCCGAAAATAGATTAAACGTGGCGAAAGGTTATAAGAATCGGCTAGAGACGCAAAATGCAGGGTTGGTATGCCTAAGTAGGTGGAATTGTTTGGTCTTATTCAGAAAATGTTTCAAAGCTACCGAGCTTGCTTTCACTCTTAATCTTGAAAAGTAAGTAAAGCAAGTAAAGCAAGCAAGTAAAGCAAAGCAAAGCAAGTAAAGCAAGTAAGTAAAACAAGTAAAGCAACTAAAGCAAGTAAAGCAATTAAAGCAAGCAAGTAAAGCAAGTAAAGTAACTAAAGCAAGTAAAGCAAGTAAAGCAAGTAAAGCAAGCAAAGCAAGTAAACCAAGTAAACCAAGTAAAGTACGTAATTAAGTATAACAATTTAGTAAGATAAGTAATTTAATAAAAAAAAATACAGTAAATAAAGCAAGTAAATCAAGTAAAGTAAGTAAAGCAATAGTTTTACGTCTCTTGCCGATTCTCATAATGTTTCGCCATATTTAATATATCTTCGGATAAACCTGGGAGGCAGTCATGTCTCAGTGTACAGTACATGTGGATAGTATGAACATTTGTAAGGAAAAGGATAACAGGAAGGATAGTTATCAAACTGTGCGTTAAGTAATTGGGTCACCATATAATCGGCGAAACGAGCTTCAATTAGTAAATGAAACGAGTTTCTCGTATATGCAACCGCCTGCAACAGAATTGGAAACTTTACTATTCAATTACACAAGCACTTTAGCGACATACGGCTCCATCAGCCTTCATGTTCTACATATCAATTCATTACATATAGGTCCGTTATGAACCAAAAGGTCTCTTACTTCAGAGAATTTCCAGAACCAGTAAACAACAACGGTCAGTCTTTAATTAATTACATGTTATTTTTCATTTTATTATTTTTTGTTTATTTATCTAATGGTTTATTTTGTTATCACTGTTTTTCTTTTATCATATTTATCTTTTTCCATTTGAGAAAATATTCACCCGTTTAAACTAATTCTCACACATTCCTACAACTTCCGCCACACAAACTCTTCAAGGCCAAAGGGAAGAAAAAAAAGATATTAAGGCTGAAAAAATAACACAAAACTGGAATAAAGACTTTGAACATGTTAAGCCTCTCGACATTCCAGGATAAAACCTGCACTCGAGGCTCAAACAGTTCCGGTTCCAGAATGCCGCAAAGGAGGAGGTAAGCCCTGGAAATCGCATCACTGGAAGAATTTGCGGTTCTGCGGGCAATGGAACAAGAAACAAATCCAGGAATGGAATTTTTAGGATCTTTGGTCAAATTTACCCACCATATCAAAGCATAACGTCACGGGAGCGACAAATTTAAGATAAACATAAAAAATAGTAAATGAATATTTAATATGCGTGAAAAACAAAGGCATGGAGATTTGTGTACAAGAATTATGATATCTACGGAGGCGACTGATTTTTTTTTTTTTCTTTTTTGAAAATCTAATTCAAATAATTCTTCCACTTCAATCATGTGTCTAAGTTTCTAGATATCGTTCTAACAAATCCCAAACAATTTCATTCACTAAAGGTACGATCATTGCTCAACTATGATCGTTTACGATTCAATGACGATCGTGAAACGATTGTCTTGAGAATTAATTCTTTGTTTTTGAATCGGGCTGTTTTGCTTCGAGCTGCGATATACGAGACTGATCATTTTAACCAAACCTATAACCAACGCGCTTCCCCAAATAGGAAGCCAGGTAGTAGGATGCGCGTCACCCGCCATTGGCTGTGATAGGTTAATAAATGCACCAATCAAAACGCACCTTACAGGACAGAAACCTTTGGTGAATGGGCTACGCAATTTCATTTCCAGAGCATTAATGATGTAAGCAGACCATAATATAAAATACATAGTATATAAATTAAACAAAATCTAAAAGATAAAGTCAAGGGATAGGCCACAGAACGCCTGGGCTGTTGTGGACCAAAAGGTCTACTGTTGGGAAGACTTCTTCCAAAGGAGTAAGCAGACTATAATATAAAATACATAATATAAAATACATAGTATACAAATTAAACAAAATCTAAAAGATAAAGTCAAGGGATAGGACACAGAACGCCTGGGCTGTTGTGGACCAAAAGGTCTACTATTGGGAAGACTTCTTCTTCCAAAGGAGTCTGATTTTACTCTTCAGTTCGGACGAAGTCCTTTCGAAGTGAATTTTTTCTTCTAACAGTACCCCTTTAAGAAATGACCTCACATTAGAGTTAATCCCAAAGCAAGGATGACTAAGGCCCTGGCTACAGTTCGGATTAAGTTGATAGGGGAAACATTTCTTTCTCTCTCTCACTCTCTCTCATTCTCTCACACATTCGCACACACTCGCAAACACTCACACACTCGCAAACACTCACACACTCGCAAACACTCACACACTCTCTCTCTCTCTTTCTCTCTCTCTCTCACTCACTCACTCACTCACTCACTCACTCACTCACACACACACACACACACACACACACACACACACACACACACACACACACACACACACACACACACACACACACACACACACACACACACACTCGCACACAGTATCACTCTCTCTCTCTCTCTCACACACACACACACACCCACACACACATATACACGCACACACATTCGCTCTTTTTGGCCGTAAAGACAGAAACTCTTAAAATCAAAATCTGAGTAATTATTCTTTTTAAGCATTTAAAATGATCGACTTAGGGATTTCAGTCAATCTAATGTAATCTATGCACGTTAAAATATGATGAAACTAACAGAAAACTGAAAAACTGAAGTAATTTCTATTTATTTATTTATTTAATTTTATTTATTTATCTACTTATTTTATTCTATTTATCTATTTATTCATCTATTTAGGTATTTAATAAGAAGAGAGGGAAAAGGGTTACTTCATTACTCGAATAGCTGTAAATACATTTTCTCCAGCCCGAAGGAGTTTCCACATAACTTGTGAGTCATTTCGTCATCAACCACTGCGGCCTTTATCCCTTCATTACCGTGGGATTCTTTGAACCAGTTAAAAATGTATGGGGTAAGGGTAGGTCAAGGGGAAGGTGGAACGAGAAGGAAAGGAAAGGAAAGGAGAGGAAAGGAGAGGAAAGGAGAGGAGAGGAGGGATGGGAGGAGGGTGAGGGTGAGGAGAGGAGGGATAGGAGGAGGGAGAGGAGAGGAGGGATAGGAGGAAGAGGAAGGATAGGAGGAAGAGGAAGGATAGGAGGAGGAGGAGGAGGGAGAGGAGAGGAGGGATAAGAGAAGGAGGGATAGGGGAAGGAGGGATAGGAGGAGGACGGAGAGGAGTAGGAGGAGGGTGAGGAGGAGGGTGAGGGTGAGGGTGAGGAGAGATAGGAGGAGGAGAAGGAGGAGGAGGGGGAAGGAGAGGAGAGGAGAATAGGAGGGTGAGGGTGAGAAGAGGAGGGATAGAAGGAGGAGGAGGAGGAGGGAGAGGAGAGGAGAATAGGAGGAGGGTGAGGGTGAGGAGGGTGAGGGTGAGGAGAGGAGGGATAGAAGGAGGAGGACGAAGAGGGAGAGAAGAGGAGAATAGGAGGAGGGTGAGGGTGAGGAGAGGAGGGATAGAAGGAGGAGGAGGGAGAGGAGGAATGGGGTGAGGGTGAGGAGAGGATGGATAGGAGGAGGAGGGAGAGGAGAGAAGGGAGAGGAGAGGAGGGAGAGGGGAGGAGGGAGAGGAGAGGAGGGAGAGTAGGAGGGAGAGGAGAGGAGGGAGAGTAGGAGGGAGAGGAGAGGAGAGGAGGAAGAGGAGAAGGGGAAGGGCTGCAGTGAGACCCAGGGAAATGGTAAAGGATGGTGTCGATAAAAGTGGGGATGGACGATAACATAGATTGAAAGGAGGAAGAGAGATGAAGAAGGGTGGGGATGGGGAATGGAGAAGGGATTGGGGATGGAGGAGTTTGGGAGAAAGTGGAGAAAAGGGAGAGAGAGTCTGTGAGAAACACTAAGTGAGAGGGAGAGTGAGAGGAGTCAAGAGGACGGGGGAAGAGTGGGGGGGAGTGGGGGGGAAGAGTGGGGGAGAGTTGGGGGAGAGTAGGGGGAGAGTGGGGGAGAGTTGGAGAGAGTGGGGGGAGAGTTGGGGGAGAGTGGGGGGAAGTGGGGGAGAGTTGGGGGAATAGTGGGGGGATAGTGGGGGGAAGTGGGGGAGAGTTGGGGGAATAGTGGGGGGAAGAGTGGGGGAAGAGTGGGGGGGAAGGGTGATGGAGTGTAGGGAAGGGGTCAGTGGGAGTAATGAAGTGATGGGATGAAAGCGTCAAGGTCAGCCAGAAAGGGACATCTGAGGTTCTGCCCGGACGAAGAAGAGTCAGGATGATGAACCAAAGGGCGGGATAAAGCGGCTGTGACACAGTGGCACAGTGGGAAGGGGACCAGTGGGAGGGGGCCAGTGGGAGGGGACCAGTGGGAGGGGGCCAGTGGGAGGGGACCAGTGGGAGGGGGCCAGTGGGAGGGGGCCAGTGGGAGGGGACCAGTGGGAGGGGACCAGTGGGAGGGGGCCAGTGGGAGGGGACCAGTGGGAGGGGCCAGTGGGAAGGGGACAAGTGGGAAGGGAACCAGTGGGAGGGGACAAGTGGGAAGGGGACCAGTGGGAGGGGACCAGTGGGAAGGGGACCAGAGGGAGGGGACCAGTGGGAAGGGGACCAGTGGGAGGGGGCATAATGGGAGGGGATACATTGGGAGGGGACCAGTGGGAGGGGACCAGTGGGAGGGGACCAGTGGGAGGGGACCAGTGGGAGGGACCAGTGGGAGGGGACCAGTGGGAGGGGACCAGTGGGAGGGGACCAGTGGGAGGGACCAGTGGGAGGGGACCAGTGGGAGGGGACCAGTGGGAGGGACCAGTGGGAGGGACCAGTGGGAGGGGGCACAATGGGAGGGGGCACAATGGAAGGAGATACAGCGGGAGGGGATACATTGGGAGGGTTGGATGGGAGGGGAAACAGTGTGAGTAGGAACAGTGAGAGGGGAAAGAGTGGGAGGGGAAAGAGTGGGAGGGGGAAGAGGGGGAGGGGGAAGAGGGGGAGGGGGAAGAGGGGGAGGGGGAAGAGGGGGAGGGGGAGGGGGAAGAGGGGGAGGGGGAGGGGGAAGAGGGGGAGGGGGAGGGGGAAGAGGGGGAGGGGGAGGGGGAAGAGGGGGAGGGGGAAGAGGGGGAGGGGGAAAGTAGGAGGAAAAGTGGGAGGGGGAAAAGTAGGAGTAGGAAAAGTGGGAGGGGGAAAAGTGGGAGGGGAAATAGTGGTAGTAGAAACAGCAAGGGAGTGACAGTGGGAGGGGTCACAGTGGGAGGTGATACAATGGGAGGGGGTCACAGTGGGAGAGGATACAGTGGGAGGGGATACAATAGGAAGGGATACAATGGAAGGAGTGGTACGATGGGAGGGGATACAGTGGGAAGGGTACGATGGGAGGGGAAACAGTGGAAGGGGGTACAGTAGGTGGAGGAACAGAGGGAGGGGGAACAGTGGGAGGGAGAAAAGTGGGAGGGGGAACAGTGGAAGAGGGTACAGTAGGAGGGGATAAAGTGGGAGGGGATACAGTGGGAGAGGGTACAGTGGGAGAGGGTACAGTGGGAGAGGATACAGTGGGAGAGGATACAGTGGGAGAGTTAAAGTGGGAGAGTTAAAGTGGGAGAGGATACAGTGGGAGAGGATACAGTGGGAGAGTTAAAGTGGGAGAGGGTACAGTGGGAGGGATACAGTTGGAGGGGTTGCGGTGGGAGGGACTAGTGAGACGTAATAGTGGAAAGGAATAGTGGAAGGGAATAGTGGGAGGGAGTAGTGGGAGGGAATAGTGGTAGGGGAGTGAAGGGGCTAAATACGGGTGTGTGACGTGAGTAGGTCGCCATCCATTGGGCAAGACGGATGACGTCGGGGGGGGAGGAGGGGGAAGTATGAGCCAATGGAGATCAGTGCCATTAGAGGGGGCCAGGGAGCGGGGGAGGGGTCCATCCGCAGAGCTCCTGCAGGAGAAGTACGAGGAGTAGGAGTAGGGGGGGAGGGGGAAGGGGAGGAGTATGATAGGAGGGTGGAGTAGGAGGGGAGGGTGGAGTAGGAGGGGGAGGGTGGAGTAGGAGGGGGAGGGGAAGGGGAAGGGTGGAGTAGGAGGGGGGAGGGGGAGGGGGGAGGGGGAGGGGGAGGAGGAGAATGAGCATGAGGATGTTGAGGAGTGAGGCGAGTAGGAGTAAGAGTAGGAAGAAGAGAAGGAGAGAGAGGAGAGAGAGAGAAGGATGAAGTAGGAGGAACAGTAGGAGGAAGAACAACAGGAAGAGTAGAAACATGTGGTGGAAGATGTGGAGGAAGATGTGGAGGAAGAGAAGGAGGAAGAGGGGTAGGAAGAGGGGTAGGAAGAGTTCGGGGAAGAGTTCGAGGAAGAGTTCGAGGAAGAGTTCGAGGAAGAGCTCCAAGAAGAGTTCGAGGAAGAGTTCGAGGAAGAGTTCGAGGAAGGGTAGGAAGAATAGGAGGATGTGGAGGAATATGAAAAAGAGGAATGTGAGGAAGAAGAGGAAAAAGAGGAGAAAGATTTGGAGGAAGACGAGGAAGAAGAATTGGAGGGAAAATCAGGGGGAAGTGTAGGAGGACTAGAGGACAAACATGAGGCAGAGAAATAGCGAGAGGACGAGGAGAATGAGGTGAAGAAAGGCGAAGGAGGCAGAGAAAGAGGAGGAAGAGGAAGAAGAGGAAGAAGAGGAAGAAGAGGAGGAAGAGGAGGAAGAGGAGGAAGAGTAGGAAGAGGAGGAAGAGGAGGAAGAGGAGGAAGAGGAGGAAGAGGAGGAAGAGGGAGAAGAGAAGGGTCAACGGGAAGGCAGACCAACACGTTATGGGAACGCGAAGACCACATACTAACAAGACCCACCCACACACTGGTTCCGTCCTTCTCTGAGCGTTGGCTATGGACAGACGTGGGCGGTCTTCCATCCCTTCATCTCTCCCTCCCTCCCTCCCTCCCTCACTCCCTTTCCCCCTCCATCTATACATCTATCTGTCCTTCCCTCCCTCCCTCTCCTTCCCTCCCTCCACCTCCTTTTCCTCCCTCTACCCGCTCTCCCTCCCTCACTCCCTTTTTCCTTCCTTCCATCACTCCCACCCTCTTTCATTCATCCCTCCCTCCTCCCTCTTCCCTACATCCCTCCCTCCCTCCATCTCTCCCTCCCTCCACCCATCCACCTCTCTCTCCTTCCCTCCCTCCTTCCTTCCTTCTCTCCCTCCCTCCACCCCTCTCCCTCCATCCCTCCCTCCCCCACTCACTCACTGTCACTCTTTTACCCTCTATCACTCCCACCTCCCTACGTCACTTCCTCCTCCCTCCATCTCTCCCACTCTCCTTCATTCATCCCTCCCTCCTCCCTCTTCCCTTCATCCCTCCCTCCCTCCTTCCATTCACCTATCCATCTCTCTCTCCTTCCCTCCCTCCCTAACTTTTCCCTCCTTCCCTCACTCCCTTTTACCCTCCATCACTCCCACCCTCCTTCATTCATCCCTCCCTCCTACCTCTTCCCTTTATCCCTCCCTCCCTCCATCCATCCATCCACCTCTCTCCCTCCCTCCCTTTATCCCTCCCTCCCTCACTCTCTTTTACCCTCCATCACTCCCACCTCCCAACGTCACTCCCTCCTCCCTACGTCACTCCCACTCTCCTTCATTCATCCATCCCTCCCTCCATCCATACATCTATCCATCTCTCCTTCCCTCCCTCCCTCCATCCATCCATCCCTTTTCCCTCCTTCCCTCACTCCCTTTTACCCTCCATCACTCCCTCCTCCCTACGTCACTCCCTCCTCCCTCCATCACTCCCACCCTCCTTCATTCATCCCTCCCTCCTCCCTACGTCACTCCCACCCTCCTTCATTCATCCCTCCCTCCTCCCTCTTCCCTTCATCCCTCCCTCTTCTCTCCCTCCATCCCTCCGTGCCTGACCCTCGATAACATGAGTAATGAAGGAGAGGAAGGCGGCGGCCAAACGCGCCAGGAACGCCAGTGAGAGGAAACGAGCGCAGGAAAGATTAAGGATCCCTGGGTTCCTAATTCGACAGGACCGCGGGGGGGATGGGGGGGGGGCTAAGGGAGTAAGAGCAAAGGCGGGGGAGGATGGGGGAGGGACGGGGGGAGGGACTGGGAGGAGAGACGGGAGGAGGGACGGGGGTGAGGGACGGGGGGAGGGCCGGGGGGGAGGGACGGGGTGAGGGACGGGGGGGAGGGCCGGGGGGACGGGGGGATAAAGGAGTAGGGGAAATGGGAGGAAGACTAGACTAGGAAGGGTCCTTGTGAGGAATTCTGGGAAGTCTGGTGTCTTGTGGGCGGACAACAGGAGACGCTGCACGTCTATCGAGCCGAGGAGAAGATGGAAGGGAGAGGAGGAAACCCTACGGAAGGCTTGCTGAGTGAGAGGAGATAACCACATTTTAAAGAGTGGGAAGGATGGAGGGCTAACCATGGAGGAATGCGGAAGGAGGAGGAATGCGGAAGGAGGAGGAAGAAGGGTTGCGGAGGAAGTACGGGGTAGGAGGAGGATAGGAGGGTGCAGGGGGAGTGGGGAAGGGAGAGTGGGAAAGGGGGAGTGGGAAAGGGGGAGTTGGGAAGGGGGAGTGGGAAAGGGGGAGTGGGAAAGGGGGAGTGGGGAAGGGGGAGTGGGGAAGGGGGAGTGGGGAGTGGAGAAGGGGGAGTGGGAGAAGGCATGAGGAAATGGCAAGGGGAAATGGCAAGGGGAGAGGGCAAGGGGAGAGGGCAAGGGGAGAGGGCAGGGGGAGTGTAAAGTATGCAGGACAAGAAAAGGAAGGGGAAGAGGAGGAGGAGGAAGAAAGATGAGTAGGGGAGTGTGAGGGGGAGAAGGGAGAGGAGAGGAAGGGGGAGGATGGGAAGGGGTAGGAGGAGGGGGGAGGGGGAGAAGAGGAAGGAGAAGAGGAAGGAAGGGGAGGAGGGAAGGAATATGGGGAGGGAAGTGGAAGAGATGAAGTAGAAGAAGGGGAGGGGAGGGGAGGGGAATGGGAGGGGAGGGGAGGAGGGGGATGGGAAAGGAGAAGCAGAGGAGGAGGGGGTGGGAGCGGAGAAGTAGAAGAGGAGGAGGAAGTGGAAGTGGAGGAGCAGGAGGAAGTGGAAGAGGAGGAAGCGGAAGAGGAGGAAGTGGAAGAAGAGGAAATGGAGGAGGAGGAGAAGGAAGTGGAGGAGGAAGAGGAGGAGGAAGAGGAAGAGGAGGAAGGAGGAGAAGGAAGTGGAGGTGGAGGAATGTCAGGCAGGAGGAGATGGGCGTGGTTCATTTCCGCGTTAGGCCTAACCGGAAAAAGGACGGAGGAGGCCCGACTGACGGGGCTCGACGAGTGCCAACTTTTCAGACAAAGGCGGCGAGCGAGCGACGAAGGCGTGTCTGAAGGTAACAAGAATAATAAATGAAAGATACAGTGAACGAATAATTACCGGCCAGCTATGGCGAGGCTTCAGGAATGGATTTCTGTTTCCTGGGACAAGATTGGTTTTGGGTTTAGTTGGTTACGAGATGCCTTCAAAGAAGAGAGGACAAAGATACAATTCGAAGATGATATGTATATATAAACATAAACACACACACACACACACACACACACACACACAGAGGACACGGAAAGAAAATAAAAAAAGACAGCTATAGAAGAGATTTGAAAAAGAACAGCTTTCCTCACAGAGTAATAGACAGTTGGAACAAGTTAGATGAGAAAGTGGTGTGCAAAAACAATACATGAATTTAAAAATAGTTTAGATAAAATGAGATATGAAGACGGGACCTCACGAGCATAGCTCCCCTTCCCGTAAAATACAACTAGGTAAATACAACTAGGTAAATACACACACACACACACACACACACGCACAAACACACACAAACACACACACACAAACACAGCCAGAAGCCCTATGACATAATACCGTAAAAGGAATGGTATTACTGTACTTAAGGGATTATAAACAAAATTCGTCACTGAACATCAGTGCCTCAAAAGATCCTGATGCTGAAAACCTATTGGTGCCTGTGTTTCACTCTTAGAACTTCATCCTGGCTCACATCTAAACGATTTTATTCACCAGAGGAGCCAGGGGGAAGGACACGGAGCTGGATTTGGGCACTAATGGAAGAAAATCCTGGAAAGGAAAGGACTGGATCATTCCTCACGAAGACCAACGATGAAGACGTCTTACCCACGAACTCGAGGACTTCGACAAATACTCGAAGAAATTAAGCGGAAGAGTCTGCAAGAGTTCACTTGAGCGTACATTACAGACACTGCCCCACTCCCCTTCCACCTTCCACCTCCCACCTCCCACCTGCCACCTCCCTTCACCCCTCTTCCCGTTTTCTATTTCACTCAGCTGCAAGGATAGTGGAGGGTGGAATGCATTGTCCAAACAACAACAACAACAACTACAACTGTATAACTACTGCTACTGCTACTACTACTACTACTACTACTACTACTACTACTACTACTACTACTACTTCTACTATCATTATTAATATTGTTGTTATTAAAAAAGTCTCCAATATTGTTCTTCTCAAACATTTCTTCACTGCGCATTACTTGATAGATTTCGTTCCTGGCCTGAACAAAGAATGAAAACCTGTGCTACCTCAGATAACGGGGTAAAACCTAGGACGAATTAATATGCAAATTCCTCTCTCTCCCCCCTTATTTTCCTCTCTCCTTCTCTCTTCTTCTCTCTCCTCCTTTCTCCTTCTCTCCCCTTCCTTTCTCTCCTCTCCCCTTCCCTTCTCTCCTCTTCCCTTCCCTTCTTTCCTTTCCCCTTCCCTTCTCTCCTTTCCCCTTCCCTTTTCCCCTCTCCTCTCCTTTCCCCTTCCCTTCTCTCCTCTCCTCTCCTCTCCTTTCCCCTTCCCTTTTCTCCTCTCGTCTCCTTTCCTCTTCCCTTCTCTCCTCTCCTCTCCTTTTCCTTCCCTTCTCTCCTCTCCTTTTCCTTCCCTTCTCTCCTCTCCTTTCCCCTTCCCTTCTCTCCCCTCCTCTCCTTTTCCCTTCCCTTTTCTCCTCTCCTCTCCTCTTCCCTTCCCTTCTCTCCTCTCCCCTTCCCTTCTCTCCTCTCCCCTTCCCTTCTCTCCTCTCCCCTTCCCTTCTCTCCTCTCCCCTTCCCTTCTCTCCTCTCCTCTTCCCTTCTCTCCTCTCCCCTTTCCTTCTCTCCTCTCCTCTCCTCTCCCCTTCCCTTCTCTCCTCTCCCCTTCCCTTCTCTCCTCTCCCTTTCCCTTCTCTCCTCTCCCTTTCCCTTCTCTCCTCTCCCCTTCCCTCCCCTTCTTTCCTCTTCCCTTCCCTTCTCTTCTCTCCTCTCCCCTCCCCTTCTCTCCTCTCCCCTCCCCTTCTCTCCTCTCCCCTCCCCTTCTCTCCTCTCCCCTCCCCTTCTCTCCTCTCCTCTCCCCTTCTCTCCCCTCCCCCTCTCTCCCCTCCTCTCCTCTCACCTCCCCTTCTCTCCCCTCCCCTTCTCTCCCCTCCTCTCCCCTCCCCTTCTCTCCCCTTTCCTTCTCTCCCCTTCCCTTCTCTCCCCTTCTCTTTCCTCCCTCCCTCTCCCTCTCTCCCTCCCTCTCTCTCTCTCTCTCCCTCTCTCTCCCTGCCTCTCTCTCTCGAGGACAGATTAGATCACATTACAATATCTAGGCACCGCCAGGCACCGGAAACTCTCGGTATTCAGCTCCAATTACGCGAAGAATATTTCACGCTCTAGATACGTTTTCATCTTGGTGTTCTTTCACTAAACGAGTGAAAAAAAATCCCAAAAAATCTTAAACTTACGGAAAATAAAAATTGGATAAAATTTGAAACAAATGATTGTGTACTTTCAGAAAATCGAAATTGAAAATATGTCTTCGTTATTTGGTAAATTATTTTTGGGTGTAACCTCTTTTATCTTAGAATTATTTTCCTATACTTATGTGGTCCTCATATATTAATCACTTCATATAGAAGTTTGTCTTCTTACTCTACCAAAAATCATCATTTTAAAGGCTGTTTACTAGCATGTTATCCATCATGAAAACAAATAAACTAAGAATAAATTCATAAATACTTTACTAACAAAAATATAACGTAAGTAAATAAATTAATTGAATAATAACCTAGAATTTTGTTTTCTATAAAACCGAACCTCTTTTTTCCTCATGAAATATCACAAACTATTTTTTTTATAAATTATTATTTATAATTACCCATTTTTTTCGCATCCGACCTAGTTATGAACCAAAAGGTCTCCTGTCGGCTTGCCCTTCCTTTGTAATCCTTTGTAATTACCGCTTTTACCTCTCTGGCGAGCCTGAACACGTTCACAATGAAGAACTTCTGACCACGTGTTTGGCGAGAGACGCTTCCCGACCAATCAAAACTACCAATGCAAATCTCTCTCTCTCTCTCTCTCTCTCTCTCTCTTCCCTCCCCTTCCCTCTCTCCTCCCCTCTCTCCTGTCTCCTTCTCTTTCACGTCACGTCAAATCATGTCACATCCCGTTACGTCACATCAAATTACGTCACGTCACGTTGTCACGTCCCATCCCGTCACGTCAAATCACGTCACATCACGTTAAGTCGCGTCACACAACGTTAAGTCACGTCACGTTTTCTCCTCATGTCACGTCCCATCCCGTCAAGTCATATCACGTAAAGTCACGTCCTATCATATCACGTCACGTCACATCACATTATCACGTCAGTGACGTTAAATCACGTCACATCACGTCAAATCCCGTCAAGTCCCATTCTGTCACGCCACGTGTCTTTAACATGACACACCTTTTCGTGGGAAGTTCCTTGTACTAATTAGCTCTCTGGAGCGTCTCTGGTTGTCCAATTTAGATCGATTTGCACCTCAACTGGCGATGCTTACGATTCCACGAACAATAACTTCTCGCTTATTGATTTTCCTCCTCCACGACAATTGTGACCCATTTACCCGTTTTCCATTATACAAATGTTTCTCCCTATTAGAGAATCCCTGGAACTGGGAAGTCTCCGGTACTTGGAACGAAGAGTTTCGAAAGATGGAACATTCCGAATTCCAGAAACATTTCCTAATATTCTGGTTTCGAATATTTAGATACATGTATATAAGCACACCTGAGCACGCATGCACACGTGCACACACACGCACACGCACACGCACACGCACACACACACACACACACACACACACACGAAGGTAGGCTAGCTGGCTGGCTGTGTGTGTGTGTGTGTGTGTGTGTGTGTGTGTGTGTGTGTGTGTGTGTGTGTGTGTGTGTGTGTGTGTGTGTGTGTGTGTGTGTGTGTGTGTACGTGCATGTGCGTGTGTGTACGTGTGTACGTGCGTGCGTGCATGTGCATGCATTTGCGTGCGTGTATGTGCGTACGTGTATATGCGTGCGTGTATATGCGTGCGTGTATATGCGTGCGTGTATATGCGTGCGTGTATGTGCATGTGTCTATGTGCGTGTACATGTGTACATACGAATATGAGTGATCATACTAATATATACACATGCATGCATGCATACGTAGTAAGGGAACTCTGCATAAGTCATATCCATCCCAACGAGGAAAGAGGAAATTCTGGGCATAGACTAATGGCCCCCCGCTCGCGCCATGTATCTCTCGAGTTTCTTTTATATTCCCATTCGTTCTCAGACGCGCGCTGGACACGACTAATTCACAAACGCATAAAAACCATAAAAACCTCAGGACACAAACCATTGACATAAAAAAAGGAAGCAAGAAACAGTCTAGTAGCTGTAAAATTTTACACATAAAATTAAAGTGAAAAATTATAATAATAAAAAAAAAATAATAATAATAATAGTAAAATAATAATAATAATAATAAAATAATAATAATAAGAGTAAAATAATAATAATAATAATAATAAAATAATAATAATATAATAATAAAATAATAAAATAATAATAACAACAACAACAACAACACTATTTATGCATTCCTTCCTCACTCTCAATTTCATTTAAATCAGTGCGACGCTGGTGGCGTAACCGCAAGCGTGCCGGTCTCACATTCGCTTAGTTATGGGGTCGAGTCCCGCACTTCAGTCCAAGTGCAAAGGGTAAATATGACGATTTCAGCCGCAGCTACTCAACGCCTCCTGGCGTAGTCTCCTCACCTTACTGAGGGTAGCAGCTAAATTAAAAACATCCAAATACCGCTTCTTTCACCTCATTATCTGACTATACTTTTCTCATAACAAAGAAGGAATATGCAACGAAGTTCTTAGCCCAAGAGGCACTTATCAAAGAAGAAAAAAAAAATCACCATTGCCCCTTGTGCTTACACTGCCAGGGTACATGTGGGAGTTCGAAGCTCAGTGTAGGAATACATTATAATGTCCTAATCTCAATGGAATACATTTTATCAGTTACCTGTTCATTGTGAATCCCTAAAATAAGGAATTTCCCAATATTAGGAAAAACAAGTTTTAAAGTTCATTAGTATCCTGGATACAAAAGTCACATTCAACAGTCCTTCCGTTCCAAACTTTTGAGGTTTTTAAAGAAATTCCTAACAAGAAAAACATCTGTTCAATAACAGTAAACCAACACAAGACTAAAAAAAAAAAAAAAAAAGGAAGGGGATACTGCAGCAACATTTTCAGAAGCCTTGATCTTCAAAACACCATCTTCAGAACATCAGTCACAATTCCATTCGGTTGGAAGGAGACGTTCTTACGAAGGGTTCTGTTTGCAGAAACGCTGGTGATTCGCTCTTGCACATCATCACTTCGTGTCCAAGTCACAAGAGCCCTCCGACTTCGGAGAGACTCTTCACAAATCCCAAGGGTTCTTCGGCTCCACGAAGTGTGCATTCGGGTCCATATAACCCAGTCGTCCTCTGTCGTTCTTGTTCTCTTATGTTCCATTTCTCCTTTGCTCTCTCTTCTCCTTATCCATCTCTCTCCCTCTCTCTCATCGCTCCCCCTTTCCTCCTCTCACCCTCTGTCTCTGCTTTTCTGTCTTCTGTCTTCTGTCTTTGTGCATATGCGTGTGTGTGTGTGTGTGTGTGTGTGTGTGTGTGTGTGTGTGTGTATGTTTGCGTGTGTGTGTATGTTTGCGTGCGTGTTTGTGTGCGTGTGCGTGCGTGTGTGTGTGCGTGTGTGCCTGCGCGTGTGTGTGTGTGTGTGCAATTCACCACGGTCTCTGATAACGTGTTGGATTCGTGTGTGTGTGTGTGTGTGTGTGTGTGTGTGTGTGTGTGTGTGTGTGTGTGTGTGTGTGTGTGTGTGTGTGTGTGTGTGTGTGTGTGCGTGCGTGTGTGAGCGTCTGTGAGCGCGTCCGCGCGAGCGTGTCTGTGTGTGCGCGTCCGCGCGAGCGTGTCTGTGTGTGC
>NW_027467554.1:0-2500 GCF_046742065.1 Oratosquilla oratoria
TTTTCATTTCCTTTATCATGATCTTTAGTCATTTTCATCTTCTGGTCTATAAAAGTATAATCTTCAACTTTTTTCAAGATTTACCATCGATTATAATCTCTTTACTGTGAACTTTCGTGTTGAACATTATTTTTGTTTTATTCTAGTTCATCTTTAAGCCTACTTTGAGAAGTTTACAATCAATGTATAATGGCAGCCATTTACATACGGAAGTGAAACTTGGAAACTGACGAAGACGACGGAGGCAGAGGAGAATGCAGAGATCAGTGGCGGGAATAAGGCTGAAAGACCGAAAGAGAGTAATTTGGGTGAGAGGGAAGACTGGAGTGAAAGAGAGATATTGTGGAGAAGGTAACAGAGATGAAGTGGATTTGGCCAGGCAAGTTAGCGCCAACGAAAGATGAGCGATGGAGCAAGTGTGTTACAGAGTGGACGCTGCGAGATGGGAAGCGTGCAAGAGAGACCAGACAGAAGATGGAGAGATGAGAGAGAGAAGTTTACAGGAGTGACGTGGAAGAGGTTGGTGCAGTCGTACGAGTAATGGAATTGTATGAAAAAGTTTACTGTTCAGCAGTGGAATCAAAATGACTGATTGGTTGACTGACTGAAAACATAAAAATGGTGGCAACTGTACAGTTGAGAAAATAGATTCCTGGACATTTTGTGATGTCCCATACTTGACAAAACTTTTGTAGTAATATATCACATGTAAGCTATCTCATTTAATTGTCTTCAAGACTATCAATGAGAAACTATTTATATTCAATTGCACATGACCCTTTCAATAGAGCACCAATATATTTTAGTAGTGATCCAAGCAAACAATACAAATGTTACAGTGACGCGCTGCAAAGTTCACCTGATAACAAAACAAACACTCACTCATGGACGCAAATGCCATAATATTCACTATACAAACGTTTTTGTTTTTAATCCTAAGCACTGTTTTTAGCATGATATACATAATAAACATATCTTTATACATGATGCATCGCATATGTGTGTGTGCGTTTGTGTGTGCGATTCGCCATGGTCTTGGATCACGTCTTGGACTCGTGATCGACAGCTATTTCCCTCCCAGAAAAGAGCTCGGAGCTCATATATTACCACTCTATGGGTAATGCTTTAGCCTTACACGTACACACACCACCAACTCCTCGCCCACGAGAGCTGGAGTAAAAACTCGTAGCGCAGCGATACTGAAATTATTTAAGCCCTGGGTGGGATTCAAACCCGGACCACCGTAGTGGCGGCCCGGAACGCTACCACACTGTGTGTGTGTGTGTGTGTGTGTGTGTGTGTGTGTGTGTGTGTGTGTGTGTGTGTGTGTGTGTGTGTGTGTGTGTGTGTGTGTGTGTGTGTATACATTCAACAAGTTTCATCAACTTATATTTAACACCAAAATGGCGTCTTATGTATTCATACTGTCTGGTATTGACGATCTTATTAAGTTTGGATCAATCCTTTGCCACTAATACGTTAAAACGAATCAACCTCTTATTTTTTCTATAAAGCTTTGTGTTATCTGGATGCGGACAGATTATGAGAAAGTTCAATTAGCCTAATAAAATCGCTTGGCAATTCTAATGACTTGAGGGAGACTTTGGTATAGCCAAGAATTAGCCACAACGGCCTTCTGAATTACTTCTCTCGGTTGAATATAGGATTATGGGATATAATCAATATTTATTCTAGAAGGAAGCTCGCTGACTGAGCGGGTTAGGGCGTCGTTACTGGCGGCGAAGGTAGAGGGTATGACGGTTCGAGTCCTGCCACCGGCGAAGTTGAACTAAGAGCTTGGTTTATCAAACTCCACGCTACAAAATCCTCTGTAAGGGTCACCGTCCTAGCCTTCCGGTGGAAGGAGTTTGTGATGTTAAGAAACTATATAATTAGATTTATTTGGTAACCAGTCGGCGCAGCCAGCGTGCCGGTCTCGAATTCCACGCCCTCCTTCAATTCCCGGCAGTAACATGTACATAGAGCAAAGGTGACGGCTCCGGCAGCAGCTACTCAGCGACTCCTGGCGTAGGCTCCTAATCCTTTTATCTAAAAAGGGAGGGTTGTTGGTATAGTAGGACAGTAAAAAAATGCCCTATCCCTCTCACTACAATGAAACGCTCTACAAAGATAAATCAAATCGCATCAAGGCAGTTAGAATAAAGAGAAACATATCACCGGATCTGTAAGGGGAGTTTATTGAAGGGGAGTTGGGTTTTCCCTCAGTGCCATAAATCCTATAATGACAAAAAAAAAAAAAAGTCCGTAATAGCTATTAAACCTGTGCAGAGCATGATAGGGGAGCTACATAACGCGTGTTTTTTATGAATAAGTCGATATCAATACTTATCTTTTTTTTTCTGAGGGGGGGTTCTATCTACAAAATAGAGAAAATGACCAGTCAAAACCTGCATTCTTTTCATTTTTCAGGACATTGGTTGTCTGTAACGAAATAAAAATCTTATTCCACTCCAAGTCACCACCACATGCCCTACAGTAA
>NW_027467554.1:7500-10000 GCF_046742065.1 Oratosquilla oratoria
ATACACACACACACACGTATATATATATATATATATATATATATATATATATATATATATATATGTATGTATGTATATATATACATATATACACATATATATATATATATTCATATATATATATATATATAATGTATGTATATATATATATATATATATATATATATATATACATGTGCTGGTACATTGTGACAAGTTGATGAAGGTGGAAAAAGAAGTCACGTGTCTAGTTCCGAGTTCCTGAGTTTATTCCTGACCGGTTACGCTCTATGCTTCTTCAGAGGAATGTGTCAAAGAGAACGTTGCCCACTATCACACTATTATTATTATTGTTATTGTTATATTTTTATTCTGTCCGAATATGTCCAAATATGTTATTATCCATTTATTTATTTATTCATTATTTGCAGTACCATATATAAAACTGTACCATATATGTATATGTATGTATTTTTTGATATTCGATGAGATGTCATGTCACTTTAAATTAGCACATTATTTTTATTTATTTATTTATTTTTATTCTTATTTTATTTTTATTTTTATTTTCATTTTATTTTATTTTATTTTATTTTTTATATTTTTATATATATTTTTTATTTATCTGGATATTTATCTTTATATTAGCACATTATTTTTATTTATTTATTTATCTTTATTCTTATTTTTACTTTTATTTTCATTTTCATTTTATTTTATTTTATTTTATTTTTTATATTTTTTATATATTTTTTCTATTTCTCTGGATATTTATCTTTATATTAGTTAATACTATAAGTTATCTTATGACACTTTTTAGGATTCCCACATTTTTACACCACTCACTTCACTTACATTGTTACACCCTCAATCAACATTCCACACACACCGGAGCTGTTTTATAATAACATCATAAAAATTTATTGTATACTGTATTATCACTATTGTTCATTGTATTAAAAATTATAAACCATTGCACGACCAAAAGGAACCCACCTCCAAGGAGGGAACGCGGTCTTACTCAGACTATGTATAATGCCAGCTTCACTCCAGAGTCACATTCCTCTGAAGAAGCATACAGCGAAACCGGTCAGGAATAAACTCAAGAACTCGGAACTAGACCCGTGACTTCTTTTTCTACCTTCATATATCTATATGTGTGTGTGTGTGTGTGTGTGTGTGTGTGTGTGTGTGTGTGTGTGTGTGTGTGTGTGTGTGTGTGTGTGTGTGTGTGTGTGTGTGTGTGTGTGTGTGTGTGTGTGTGTGTGTGTGTATATGTGTGTGTGTGTGTGTGTGTGTGTGTGTGTGTGTGTGTGTGTGTGTGTGTGTGTGTGTGTGTGTGTGTGTGTGTGTGTGTGTGTGTGTGTGTGTGTGTGTGTGTGTGTGTGTGTGTGTGTGTGTGTGTGTGTGTGTGTGTGTGTGTGTGTCTCTGTGTGTGTGTGTGTGTGTGTGTGTGTGTGTGTGTGTGTGTGTGTGTGTGTGTGTGTGTGTGTGCGTATATATATATATATACATATATATATATACATAAATATATATATATATATATGTATATATAACTATATATATATATAGATATCTATATTTATATATATACACATACATATATATATACATATACATATTCATATATATACATATATATATATACATATTCATATATATACATATATATATATATACATACATATATATATATATATATATATATATATATATATATGTGTGTGTGTGTGTGTGTGTGTGTGTGTGTGTGTATGTGTGTGTGTGTGTGTGTGTGTGTGTGTGTGTGTGTGTGTGTGTGTGTGTGTGTGTGTGTGTATCCAGGAGACATTCGCTAGTAATAGCGACATTAATCAAATAGATTTTAGGACTGATGCCTCAGCGGTTGGTTCGAGTTCTGCATAGCGACTGTCATAAAAATTATATATATATATATATATATATATATATATATATATATATATATATATATATATATATATATATGTATATATATACATATAAAATATATATATATATATATATATGTATATATATATATATGTATATATATATATATATACAGTGTATATATAAGTATATACATATATAAGTATACATATAGATACATATATGTATATATATATATATACATATATACATATATAAGTATATAGATATAAGTATATATATATATATATATATATATATATATATATGTGTGTGTATATATCTGTGTGTGTATGTGTGTGTGTGTGTGTGTGTGTGTGTGTGTGTGTGTGTGTGTGTGTGTGTGTGTGTGTGTGTGTGTGTGTGTGTGTGTGTGTGTGTGTGTGTGTAAAGGTTGGTCAATAGGCCATATACACATAGGTTGACGATATATTATTCCAGTCCAGGTCACCAACACATGTCCTACAGTAATTGCAAAGTATACAAAATCATCATGGAATCATTCCCCATAAACTGACTTTCCCAATTTTTCAAAAAGGTGGCGATAGCTATTTTAAAAGACAAATGAAGGATGTCCGAGCGGATTTTT
>NW_027467554.1:20000-22500 GCF_046742065.1 Oratosquilla oratoria
TGTGTGTGTGTGTGTGTGTGTGTGTGTGTGTGTGTGTGTGTGTGTGTGTGTGTGTGTGTGTGTGTGTGTGTGTGCGTGCGTGTGTGTGTAATAAAAATACACTAGGGGGGAATTAGGACAGGTCCATGGTGACCTCACTCTCTCATCACTGCCGGACGTTTCAGTTGGCTACTGTCAACAATTTTGTATGATATAAAGTTATCTAATTTGTACATTCCCATATTCATATTCATGTTCTCAAATGAAGCTTTTATATATGATTCTCTGAGATTCCTCTCCTTAATGTCCTTACTTAAGACAATATTCTTTGTGTTATCCCAAGCAATGTAATGATTAAAATCCCTTAAATGCAAAAACAACCCACATGAAACTTGCCCTGTTCTGATGTTATATATATGTTGGTTTATTCTCAATTTCAAATCCTTGCCTGTTTGTCCAATATAATTAAAGTTACAATTTTTGCAATGGATACTATAAACACAGCCTTCATTATAAGCAGGTGAATTTTTAATCAACCTGTTTATAACAGTGTTGTTATTTCTAAAAAGAACTTGGACACCAAATTGATTAAAAATACGAGTTAAACTAACAAAAGTTTGATGAAAAGGGAGGGTTAAAATATCTTTAACACTGAATTGCTGATTATGAGAAAGACTATATAATAATTTCTTTGCTGTGTTTTGAGCTACGTCAATTAAGTGTTTTGGATATTTCAATTTATTACCAATTTCATAAATGGTTTCAATTTCTTGGTCTAAAAATTCTGGGCAACAAACTCTAAAGGCCCTTAGAAACATTGAAGTGAATAACGATATTTTAGTATTAAGGTGGTGATAAGAATAATAGTGAATATAAGAAAAGACATTGGTAGATTTCCTGTAAACATCTAATTTAAACTTATTACAAAATCTATAAATCATAATATCCAAAAGGGGCAGGCTATTGTTCTGTTCAGTTTCTTTTGTAAATCTAATTGATGGTACCAAAATGTTTAACTTTAATAGAAAATTGTCTAAAGGTTGGTCAATAGGCCACATACACAACATATCGTCAGCATATGTGTATATGCCCTATTGACCAACCTATAGACACATACACAAACAGGCACGCACACGCGCACACATGCACATACACACACGCACACACACACACACACACACACACACACACACACACACACACACACACACACACACACACACACACACACACACACACACACACACACACACACACACACACACACACACACACACACACACACACACGTGAAGGAATTTAGCAGGTCGACCCTTCACTTCCAATCGAGTTGTCACAAGGAATGAAACAGTCAGGCGAGACTTAGGATAAAAGGGAAAGTGCCACCAAGACACAAAATGCTTTATGACGTTGAGGTGACATGGAAGTGGATAAAATCGACTGGAGGTCCCTGCGGCCTCTTGGCTCATTCTTTGAGTTTTATAGGTGCTTGATCACCACTAGGTAATTTTATTCAGCTGAGGGATGCCCCTGTCGCAAACAAATGTTGCAGACTTTTTATATATATTTTTTCCTATTTCTTGAATATTTTCTCTTTCTTATTTTGTATTTATCATTTTTCTCTCCTGAATCTTGCCAACATTGATTGTGATTAGTTCATGGGTAGTTTCTTTGGTTTTTAATTTTAAAATGCCCTGATGTTTTGGCTTTAATACCAATAATAGTGGTGCCTGTTTCTTTGGCATTCTCCATGGGAACCTCGAAGGTAGTAATACTCGTAATAGTTCGGGTTGTCGTAGAACACAGTCTGCCTCGTTCTCTGTGTACGACCTTGCCGATGAGCATTGTTTTGAGGATTTGAATAATATTGCCCCCTTTGATCAGCGTTTCGGCCTTTATTTTGGGTTCTGTTGCCATTTTGCTGTTTTGGCCTCTGGTTTGGGTTTCCACGAGGTCTTCTTGAAGAGGACTCGGCCATTCTCCTTTTGGCCTTTCTTTGACGGGCAGAGTTGGTTTGAAGCTCTCTTCCGGCCTCCTCCTCTATTACTTCTGCCAAGTACATTTTGTATTTTCGAGTGCGTCTCTCCTTGTGTGTGGACACATTGACCCCGTCGTCTATCTGAAGAGGACTGTTGTATTTGTGCGTATTTTGGGACACTTTTTGAACAGATCCTGAAGTTGAGGGCGAAGTGACGATTTCTTCCTTTGTTCTTGGGTCTTTTTGGTCGACAATAGCTTCTGAGAGCGTCGTAGTGTCTTCTTCTGATGTAGTGACATTTTGTCCCACAGCCGTTGGTTTGTCTTGCTTACTGTCATCTTCAACCAGCAAAGCTAAGACATCCTGTTGGTATTCCTCAGAAGGGAGAGCGCCCTCTGGTACCATGGCTTTGTAAGTATTTATCGAAGAACCATATAAAGTGTCTTCGTTGGTGGTCGAAGTCCTCTCGTTCTCGTGAGGAATCTTCGATTCGTCTGTGAGGTTCTTCTTTTCTTCGGGTTTCAGGAGTTTTTCGCCATCTCC
>NW_027467554.1:37500-47500 GCF_046742065.1 Oratosquilla oratoria
GCTCACCCAGACGATTCGATATAGAACGAAGTCTCAATGGTGATATGGAGATACGCCGGCTAGACCGTACTCTTGCTCCAGTAGTCCCGACTTCCACCGGCTTTGTCGATTCTTCACTGTCCATTCTGTGATTCTCCCTTCCTCTACCCTTCGCGTTTCGGAGTTTGAGTTTCGAAGTTTCGGAGTTTTGAAGCTTCAGAGTTTCCAAGTCTTGGCATTTGAAGCTTCAGAGTTTCGAACTGCAATTACGCAAATTGGTGATACTCTCGCAAACCACTTAGTTTCTTCAAACTGTAATTGATATAATAGTTAAACAGTTGTTTGTATGTATAATTCAGCCAAATTTTACAAGTCACAAGTGATCTGTGACAAACTTCTTATGTGGTACTTTGTCAAAAGCTTTTTTTAGGTCTAGAAATGCACAATCAGCCCATCCATCTCTTTCTTGTATTATATCTATTAGCCTTGAATAGAAACATATTAAATTGGTGACGCATGATCGTCCTTGTCTGAATCCAAATTGCCTTGGATTTAGTACGTTGTTTTTTTCCAAGTATTTTACCCATCTACTTTTGATAATTCTTTCACATATTTTTGCTATTGTACTTGTTAGAGAGACTGGTCTATAGTTGGTAGGTTCTTCTTTATTTCCTCCTTTATATATAGGTACTATATTTGCTTTTTTCCAATCTTCTGGAACTTTTCCTTCTTTTAAGGAACTGCTTATTATGCTATGTATTTTGTCTGCCAGTTCATTCCTGCATTCTTTCAGAATCCAGTTTGCTATTTCATCTGGCCCATGCGATTTTCTGACATCAAAATTACCCAAGTGTGTCAATATTTCATTCTTTGTTACTTCTATTTCTTCCATAGGGGGGACTTTTTCCTTCCACTCAATCTCTTCAGGTTGTATATTTTCCCTTGTAAACACTGATTTAAAATGTTTGTTCATAATTTCCGCCATTTCCATTTCCTCAGTGTATTCAACTCCTCCTTGTCTTAATTTCTCCAAGTCTTGTTTGTTTTTCAGTTTATTGTTTACAAATCTGTAGAATAGTTTTGGTTGATCTTTACACTTTTCTATAACATCTTTTTCATATTTTCTTTTTTCCTCTCTGCACTTTTGTACATATTCATTTCTATAACCAGTATATATTTTCCATTTTTCAGGTCTTCTGTCTTTTTTCCATCTGTTCCAGGCTTTGTCTCTTTTGTCTTTTAACTCCCTACAACTTTTGTTGTACCAGCATTTTACATATTCTTTTTCTTGTTTTTGTCTTGGGACATACTTTTCCACTCCTTTTTTGTAAATTTTTGTCAAAATATTCCATTTCTCTTCCACTGATGTTTCTTCTTTGTATATTTCTTCCCAGTTTTCTTGTTGGAAGAATTCTCTTATTTTATCAAAGTTTGTTTTTTCATACATCATTCTTCCTTTTCTATATTGTTCATTTCTTTTCATATATTTTTCTTCATTAAGTTCCAGTTCAATCAATATGTGGTCACTTTTACCTATTGGTGTTTTATATTCAATCTTGTCCACTATTCTAGGTTCAGATGTAATTATTAAGTCTAGCCTCGATGGTTCTTCTTCATTTCTATACCTAGTGTTCTCTTGTATCCATTGTGTCATTGAATGGTCAGTAATCATCTCAAGTAGAGTATTTCCCCATGAGTCATCACCACTCTTTACTGTCATTTCTTCCCAGCAGATTTCTTTGCAATTAAAGTCGCCCATCATAACTATTCTTCCTCCGTCTTCCATTATTTTAGTTAATGCTATCTTTGTGTCCTCTAACATACTTTTATGTTCACTCTCCTCCCATGAGGCTGTTTTCGGAGGCACATAATTGATCACAAATTTTCTGCTCTTCTTATCTCGGTCTTCCACTTCTATCATAATCATCTCTACTGTATTCTTTCCATATATGACACATTTCACGTTTATATCCTTCTTAGTCAGGAACATAACTCCACCCCCTTGTTTTTTCTCTCTGTTTCTAATCCAATAATTGTATGTATCATGTCCTACACTGGTGGGTGGTAGTGGGCCTTTTAATTTTGTTTCTACAATTCCCATTATGTCCGGTTCTTTTTCTTTCAAATAATCATTCAGTTCATTCAATCCTGTTATCAATCCATCTATATTTGTGTAAGACACTCTTAGTTTTCTGCCACTTCCATTGTGTTCTCTGTTTCCCTTATGTTTTTCTTTAGTATGTCGAACTGCTTTATTTTCATGTTCACTACTCTCCAATAGAATCTCTCTTTCTCTGACTCCGTTCTTTCCTCGTTTTTTGCCTTAGCTTCAATTCTTTTCTGCTTTTCTGCCTCTCTTTCCTCCTTATTCATTTCTCTTTTTATCCATACCTTTTTATATTGATCATTTGTTGCTAGTTTCCCTGTCTTGGATAGAATTTTCTCTGCCGTTGTTTGTGACCTGAATTTAATCTTAATTGGTCTGGTCTTATCTGTACTATATTTTCCGAGTCTGAATTTTTCCTCAATTTCCTTTATAATTTCTGGTTCATCTTCCTGGACTAATTTTAATAAACTGCTTACTCTTTCATTTTTCTCCTTGATTCTTGCGGTTCTATCTGGGTTATGTTTCTCTTCCATTCCTAATATAATTATACATTTCTTTTTGTCAGCTAATTCTCTTACTATATTCTCCTTCTGTCTCATCACTTTAATAACTGAGTCTTCATTATGTTCTTTCAATTGCTGTTTGACTATGTCAGTGAATGAAACCTTATTCCCTTCTTGAGTTATTCTCCAATTTTTAGCTTCTGTAGCTATTTTCTCTCTGTTTTCATTACTATTCTTCTTCAATTTCTCATTCTCCTCCTTTACATTTCCTAACTGTCTTTTTAGGTCCTCTACGTCTTCAGTTAAGTTTCTGTTAGCCTTCTCTAGTTGTTCCAACCTTTCAATTCTCTGGAAAATGGAGTCTACATTACCTAACTTACGTTCCAAGTCCTCGATCACCTTATCAACTCTCTCCTCTAGTCTTATCAGTCGGGGGGGGGGGGTTGTGTCCCCCCCACCCTCTTTAAATCCCTGGAACATATTCTCGTCACATTCTACTGTATTGCTCCTCTCTATACTTCTAATCTTTACATTTTTATTTGCCATTTCGTCATCACTGAGCTGGTCCGGTGGTCGTTTCATGTTGACCTTACGCCCGTCTGCCTGGGCCAAGTCCTCCACATCCTCATTTCCTTCCATTTCCCCAGCAATCCCTCCCCTTCTCCTCTTTTCCTACTTACCTACTGCCCCACGAGCAATTTCCCCCCACCCTGCAAATACAAAAAGGTACTTCTCTTTGCGTTGGGATCCACAATCGGCACTTTTCTTCAGAACGTTCTTCAAGCCGTCCGTTCGTTGAAAGTGTGTGTGTGTGTGTGTGTGTGTGTGTGTGTGTGCGTGCGTGCGTGCGTGTGTGTGTGTGTATAATAAAACCAATTGGAAAATGAAATTAAAGGTGACCGAACGTTTTCGTCTATTTAAGACATTTTCTATGGTACAGAGTAAGGAAACAGTGACAATATATATACAAAAGAAGCACACTAGTGGGGAGTTAGGACAAGTCCATGGTGACCTCACTCTCTCATCACTGCCGGACGTTTCAGCCGGCAACTGTCAACAATTTTGTATGATATAAAGTTATCTAATTTATACATTCCCATACTCATATTCATGTTCTCAAATGAAGCTTTCATATATCATGATTCTATGATATTTCTCTCCTTAATGTCCTTACTTAAGACAATTTTCTTTGTGTTATCCCAGTCAATGCAATGATTAAAGTCCCTTAAATACAAAAACAACCCACTTGAAACTTGCCCTGTTATGATGTTATATTTATGTTGGTTTATTCTCAATTTCAAATCCTTGCCTGTTTGTCCAATATAATTAAAGTTACAATTTTTGCAATGGATACTATAAACACAGCCTTCATTATAAGCAGGTGAATTTTTAATCAACTTGTTTTTAACAGTGTTGTTATTTCTAAAGGGAACTTGGACACCAAATTTATTAAAAATACGAGTTGAACTAACAAAATTTTGATGAAAAGGGAGGGCTAAAATATTTTTAAATCTGAATTGCTGATTATGAGTCAGACTATAAAATGGTTTCTTTTATTGTGTTTTGAGCTACGTCAATTAAGTGTTTTGGATATTTCAGTTTATTACAATTATTGTAAGAGGCCGGTAGTTGTACGAATGGAAATGAGCCTGCCTGCTCGCCTGTTGTTTTGAAAACATGAGGTGACGCTATGTCTATGTAAACACACCGACGGTGGTGACTGTTTTATAATCGATGTGTAATCAAACTCTGTAAGCGCAGGTTAGCTTCGTTTGACTAATGCTGAGGTAAACAATTTTGCTAGTAGCATTGGAATGGCTTTCCGGATTGGTGCAAGGTGGAGAAGGAGGAAAAAACTATTGGTGCATGAATTCAAAGTCACGCCCATAAGGAGTGACATTTATTTGAAAAGTCACCGGAGATTGGTTTAGAAAAATTAGTGACGTCAGACGAAGGTAGCTTAGCGTAGGATACGGGATCTCGTCAGAGGGCGTGGAGAGAGGATCGAGAGAGGATCAGGAGACGATGTAGAGACGAGAGAAAGAGATCCCGAGTGTAAGCAGAAGGTGAAATTACAGTGAAAGAAGAAAGAAAATTCACCACCCTTTTATTAACCCAAAGGACGAGAGAACTAGGCACGGGGCCTAGAAAATAGTGAGACTACAAGAAAAAGAAGGCAAGGGGCCGTGAGACGAGTGTTATTACAAGTCAAATTTAAGTGACAGTGGTGACAAGGGGAGGTGAAAGTGGTGAACAGCGGTGCGACGAACGAACTGGGTGTTAAACACCTCCGAAGAGGAGTGGCGCAAGAAGTCTACGGGAACAAGACAACCAAAATCAAGAGTGTATTACGACTACGAGAGAAATCTACAACTTCAAGTAACTGCTACGTTGGGAACAAGCATTCTTCATGATTCTTCAAGGTGATCATCATCTACAAGGCGGTCTTCAAGGCAGAGTGTGTGATGGAGGAGGAACAACGTCGTTGAGGAATGACAAGACCGTAGAAGGACGTCAAACCAGACATTGACATCACGAAGCGACATCGCAAGCAGCCAGGCTAAAGCAAGGTATTAGTAATAAGTATGAGTACCCCTCAGAATTCTAACGTGTTGAGACACGAAATTCACACATCAAATACAAATATTCCAAAATTCACAGGAGAGTCTAACACATATGGTGTAAACAAGTTCCTGAACCTCATTGACACTCTTATAGTTAGTAAAAACATCACCATGAGAATCGTAAGATTGAGATTCTCAAGGAGAATATAGATCCAGAGCATGGAAGGGCGAGGTTTGTCATTAACTTCCAGCAAATGGAAGCAATTAATCAATATGATAATTACAAGAAAGCCTTTCTTAAACATTTCATGTCCAAATGTGATCAGGATCCTATTAGATCATTGGTAAAAATGATTAAGGAAGTTAGGACAAGTGAAATTGACACAGAGTACTTAGCTAGATTAGATAGATGGTCAAAAGACATGAATTCTATCTTGAAAGATTCAGACTGGATAGAAAGATCTAGTGAGAAGATGAAAATCTCACAGGTAATCAAATTGATTACATTTAGCTTATTGGCAAAGAATTCTGATGACTTAACAGCAGAAAGGTTGTACAAAGATTTAAAATCAAATATCTGTTTAGGAGAAGTAGATTATCTTCTTCAAGGATACAGTGAGACCAGAACAATAAACCCATATGTAATGCCTATAAATCAACATAGCCAATATAGGAACTCTAGAGAGTTTAAGAAAACAGAAGTAGGACATAGGCGGCATGCTAGAAGTCCATCTAGGGATAGGGATACCAGAATCCTATGTTTTAATTGTAATGCATGGGGACACAAGGCACAAGATTGTTTTTATGGGATTATTTGCAGAAATTGCAAATACGAAGGTCACAATGAGTATCAATGTAGGAACCCTCCATTCTGTATTTACCATAATAAAATCGGACACAGAACTCATGAGTGCCGGAATTTTCGGGTACCCCCGGGCTAAGAGGAAAACCCCCCAGACATAGAATAAACCATTTCAGACCTCCCCATATACATACCGATAGGCGGTATTGTGTTAAATATGGGAATGCAAGGGAGATGAAAGAAAATGACAAACTGATAATTACTGTTGGTAAAACTTCTGTAGGACCTCTCATTGCGGGTAAAGTGTTCAATAAGCCTATTCAAATTTTTATTGATACAGGGTCTGTAGTTAATGTAATTACTAGTAAAGTTTTAAACCAGTTAAACCCAGGAGTGAAAATGTTGGAACCAATCCGTTACACATTGCAAGGTGTAACTGGAAATCAGTTAAAAACATTAGGTAAGATTGAGCTAGAAGTTGCCTTGTATACAAATGAACAATTGTACATCCCAGTGATAGTGGTAGAAGAGTCTGTTTTTCCAGGAGATTTATTGATAGGATTTGCAACTATGAGAAAAGAAAACATGGTAATTTGTCCTGCTGACTTAGGAATTTTAGTGAAGTCACAGTTAATCCCATTCTTAAATCAACCAGACTTAAGACCAGTGACAGGAATCAATGAATCCTTAGATAACATTTCTATCCTAGATAGCGAGGCCGAGCGGTCCAACCCTACAGAAAGTAAAACAATTTGTGAACCCAACTCAGAAGTTCAGGAAATCCCAGAGATTACTAAATTATCAACCACAGATGCCTTGAGAATTGCAGATTGCGGATTAACAAGGTCGACATTGTTACATCCCATGTCAATTAATAAGGTTGAAGTGTGTTTGAAAGGAATCAATGTAGACTCTGAAGTAATTACAGTCCCAGAATCAGTTAAACTTAAAGGATTGAAGTGGGACTCAGGGATTTATAAGACAAATAAGAACAGAGTAGAAGTATTAGTAATTAATACTATGAATAAAGAGATAGTTTTAAAGAAAGGTACACAAATAGGATGTATTCAGGTGTGTACTAAACCTATTAAGATTTTAAATGAGAATAGTGAGGAGATAGAATTACCAACTTCATCAATTTGTTCAGTACAAGAAGGCATAGACTTAAGAAATAGATATAAAGAATTATTACAATCAACTAATTGCCCTGAGTTGGATGAAGCTTTATTTGCTTTGCTTATGGAACATAAAAAAGCAATTGCTTTGCCGGGGGACGCCTTAGGCAAAACAACTGTTTTAAAACATCACATTAAGTTAAAACCAGGAACACAACCTATCTACATACCAGCCTACAGAGTTCCTCACTCTAAATTAGCTGTAGTAGATAAACTCATCACTGAAATGTTATCACAGGATATTATTGAACATAGTAAAAGTGAGTGGAATTTTCCGTTGATCTTAGTACCAAAGTCTGATGGGACTATGCGACCAGTTATTGATTACAGGGAACTGAATAAGCACACCATTCGTGACAGGTTACCATTACCCATTATCGGTGACATTTTGAGAAGTTTGGGAACTGAGAATAGATATTTTAGCACTATAGATATCAAATCAGCTTTTTGGCAAATAGAATTGCATGAAGAGTCAAGAGAGTTTACAGCATTTTCTACTACAACAGGACATTATGAGTTCAAGAGAATGCCATTTGGGTTATGTAATAGTCCATTAACTTATATGAGATTAATGAATACTATTCTAGATGGATTGTTAGGAAACACTGCCAGTGTATTTCTAGATGACATTTTAATAGTTTCTCAGACTGCAGTGGAGCACTTTAAGAAATTAGATTTGATATTCTCAAGACTAGGAGAAGCTGGGTTAAAAGTAAAACTTGAAAAATGTAAGTTCTTGCAAGACAGTGTCATTTACTTAGGACATAAGATAGACAGACACGGGCTGAGTACAGTAAATTCAAAGGTTGACGCTGTCAAGAATTTTCCAGTTCCGACCAATGTAGACAAGGTTAGGAGCTTTTTGGGATTAACAGGATATTATAGAAAATTCATTCAAAGTTATGCTGACATTGCTAATCCACTAAGTTCTTTGTTGAGAAAGGACTCAAAGTTCATATGGGGACCTGCGCAACAGCAAGCTTTTGACAAGTTGAAAGATAAACTCACGAGTTCACCTATTTTAATTTTCCCCGACTATGAAAAAGAATTTATTCTTTGTACTGATGCGTCTGACATAGGGTTAGGAGGCATAGTAATGCAAGAGAGAAATGGAACTTTGAAACCCATAGCTTACACATCCAGACTTTGTAATAGTGCGGAGAGAAACTATTCTATAACTGAAAGAGAAACTTTAGCAGTAATTTATTCTTTAGAAAGTTTTAGGGATATGATACTAGGGTATCCCATCAGAGTTTGGACTGATCACACAGCTATTCAGAACTTATTTAAGCATAAGAATCTTAGAGGCAGACTTGCTAGATGGTTTGCGATACTTCAGTGCTATGAAGTCCAATTTGAATATATTCCGGGTAGAAGGAATGTAGCAGATCCACTTTCTAGAAACATTAGTCAACCAATGACTGGGACTGGATTGATTAATTTTGTTTGTAGTATAGAAGAATTAGTAACTTTAGATGAAGAAATGCTAATAAGAGAACAGAGAGATGATGAGACATGTGATTCAATAATCAAGCATTTGATGAACCCAAGAGGAGATCCTCCAAAGCTACCAAAGGGGTATAAGATAGAGGAATTTCATTTGATTAATGGAATTTTGTATAGGAAAACATTTGTAAATGGGAAAGATATTTCTAGAGGTCAAGTAAATCAGTTGGTTATACCACAAACTCTGGTAAAGGAGATATTGAAGTTACTTCATGATAGTGATTGTAGTTCACATCCTGGAAAGGATAAAACTTATAGACAGGCACAACTTAAGTACTTTTGGCTAGGTATGAAGAAAACTATATATGATTATATAGAAAAGTGTGTAAAATGTGTAAAGGTGAAGGGAAATACACCAAAACCTACTGCTTAAGAGGAACTTGAATATTAGTGAAACTCACGTAACGAGAGGCAAGGGGCCTTGAGACGAGTGATATTACAAGTCAAATTTAAGTGACAGTGGTGACAAGGGGAGGTGAAACCAATGTCATAAATAGTTTCAATTATTGCTCTAAAAATTCTGGACAACAAACTCTAAAGACCCTTAGAAACATTGAAGTGAATACTGATACTTTAGTCTTAAGGTGGTGATAAGAATAATAATGAATATAAGAGAGGACATTGGTAGATTTCCTTTAAACATCTAATTTAAACTTATTACCAAATCTATAAATCATTATATCCAAAAAGGGCAGACTATTGTTATGTTCAATTTCTTTTGTAAATTTGATTGATGGTACTAAACTGTTTAACTTTAATGAAATATTGTCTAACGGTTGATCAATAGGCCACATACACATATGCTGACGATATATTGTGTATGTGGCCTATTGACTAACCTTTAGACAATTTTTTATTAAAGTTAAACACATGTTGACGATATAATGTGTGTGTGGCCTATTGACCAACCTTTAGACAATTTTTTATTAAAGTTAAACATATGTTGACGATATATTGTGTATGTGGCCTATTGACCAGCCTTTAGACAATTTCTTATTGAAGTCTGGTAGTATCAATTAAATTTACAAAAGAAATTGAGTAGAAAAATAGTCTGCCCTTTTTGAATGTTATGATTTGTATACTTCCAATTGTACTATCATAGTGGAGATAGCTTGAACGTAAAATTTCATGTATGTGTATATAACTCGAGCATACAAATATATAAGAAAAATTGCGCTCACCTTATATCTCTCTTGATAGCGTAGTTGGTAAGTCACTGCCGCACTTGTCATGAGGATGCCGGGTTCGAGACCTTGGCAGTAATACATTTCAATGTCTGAATGTCGGCTTTTTATGGATTAGAATTAAAGTACATTATGGTTGTCAATATATATATATATATATATATATATATATATATATAT
>NW_027467554.1:57500-72500 GCF_046742065.1 Oratosquilla oratoria
CATTGGTTTTCTGGAACGAAATAAAAAATCTCATTCCAGTCCAGGTCACCACCACATGTCCTACAGTAATTGCAAAGTATATAAAATCATCATGGTATCACTTGCCATAAACTGACTTTTCCAATTTTTCAGAACGGTGGTGACAGCTATTTTGAAAGACGAAAGAAGGATGTCCGAGCGGATTTTTTGGAATACGAAGAATGACCAACACCTCGAACACCATCATCCAGGGCTTCGGCAAAGCCCTTCGAGTGGCTTCGAAGGTTGTTCATAAAGCCTTCCGAATTCTCTGCAGCTGCGGGGCTTCAGAAGAAGCTGAAAAGGGTTAGAACATTCCTCTAGACTTCAAGGATCTTTGTCCAGTTGTCGGACAACAGGAAACCAAAGGAGATTATGAGGAACTCCTGAAACACGAAGATAAGAAAAACATCTCAGAAGAATCGAAGACTCCTCAGGAGAATGAGAGGACTTCGACCACCAACGAAGACACTTCTAATGATTCTTCGATAAATACTCAGAAAGCCATGGTACCAGAGGACGCTCTCCCTTCAGAGGAATACCATGAGGATTTCTTAGCTTTGTTGGTTGAGGATGACGATAAGCAAGATAAACCAACAGTTATGGGACAAAATGCCACTACATCTGAAGAAAACACTGCGACGCTCTCAGAAGGCATTGTGGATCAAAAAGACCCTAAAACAGAGGAAGAAATTGTGCTCTCTACTTCTGAGTCTGTTCAAAAAGTATCCCTCCCGGAAGAATCGAAGATTCCTCAGGAGAACGAGAGGACTTCGACCACCAACGAAGACACTTCAAATGGTTCTTCGACAAATACTCACAAAGCCATGGTACCAGAGGACGCTCTCCCTTCTGAGGAATGCCAACGGGATGTCTTAGCTTTGTTGGTTGAAGATGACAACAAGCAAGACAAGCCAACGGTTATCGAACAAAATGTCACTACATCAGAAGAAGACACTACGACGCTCTCAGAAGCTATTGTCGATCAAAAAGACCCAAGAACAAAGGAAGAAATCGTCACTTCGCCCTCCAATTCTGGTTCTGTTCAAAAAGTGTCCCAAAATACGCCCAAATACAACATTCCTCTTCAGATAGACGACGGGGTCAATGTGTCCACACACAAGGAGAGACGCACTCGAAAATACAAAATGTACTTGGCAGAAGTCATAAAGGAAGAGGCCGAGAGAGAGCCTGAAACCAACTCTGCCCGTCAAAGAAAAGCCAAAAGAAGAATGGCCGAGTCCTCTTCAAGAAGACCTCGCGGAAGCTCAAACCAGAGGCCAAAACACCAAAACGGCAACAGAACCCAAAATGTAGGCCGAAACACTGATCAAAAAGGGCGATATTATTCACATCCTCAAAACAATGCTCATCGGCAAGGTCGTACACAGAGAATGAGGCAGACTGTGTTCTACGACAACCCAAACTATTACGAGTATTACTACGTTCGAGGTTCCCATGGAGAATGCCAAAGAAACAGGCACCATTATTATTGGTATTAAAGCCAAAACATCAAGGCATTTTCAAATTAAAACCAAAGAAACTACCCATGAACTAATCACAATCAATGTTGGCAAGGTTCAGGAGAGAAAAATGATAAATACAAAATAAGAAATAAAAAATAGAAATAGAAAATATTCAAGAAGTAAAAAAAAATAAGATAAATCAAATTAATATACAAAAAGTCCGCAATTTTTTTTTTGACAGGGGCATCCCTCAGCTGAATAAAATCACTTGGAGGCAATCGAGCACGTATAAACCTTAAAGAATGAGCCAAGAGGCCGCAGGGACCTCCGGTCGATTTTATTCACTTCCTTGTCACCTCAACGCCATGAAGCATTTTCTGTCTTGGTGGCACTTTCCCTTTTATCATAAGTCTCGCCTGACTATTTAATTCCTTGTGCCAACTCCATTGGAAGTGAGGGGTCGACCTGCTAAATTCCTTCACGTCCATACACACACACACACACACACACACACACACACACACACACACACACACACACACACACACACACACACACACACACACACACACACACACACACACATATATATATAAATATATATATATATATATATATATATATATATGTATATATATATATGTGTGTGTGTGTGTGTGTGTGTGTGTGTGTGTGTGTGTGTGTGTGTGTGTGTGTGTATAAGTATATATATTTGCATATATATATATATATATATATATATATACATGTATATATATATTGTAACGTAATATTAGATATTACGTCGTATGTGTGGTTGTGTTATGGAATTGTGTTCCTTTGTATTGCATAACTGTGTTCATATTTCTTGTCTATGTGTGTGTTGTAACAGTGTTGAGCAGTGGCGCCCGTCCGCTATATGTGATCTTGCCTGCGTGCGGAGAGGGGTGCGCGCTCTTGTAGAGCAGGCAGACGGGCGGGGTCCTGAATGGTTCGGAGCGCACAGATTTGACAGTTGCTAGATGGGTAGATTGTTCAAGCGAGTCGAGGGTCTTAAAGCTGCCCATGTTGACGTGTGTTGACTTGCCCTCCTCCCCCTCTTTCGCTCACCCGGAAGTATCTCGCTTCCGGTCCAATGGTGTGTAAGCGGTGGAGGTCGCTCACTCCTCGTCATTTTCTCGCATATCTTATCTCTTGATAAAAACTGGAAGTTTAGACTCATGAGACGATTGGTGTGAAGTGATCACCCTTTTTGCCTACATTACGTGTCTGATATACATTGCATTACTTTACTTATATTTGTACTTATTACTTATTTTGATGCATGTTCCTGATCTCTTTGTACTTAGATAGTACCATATTGTATACGTATCTTGTGTTTCTTATTTGAACGATAATTTCCATATTCTTATAATCATGTAACGGTCCCATTGACCCTACTGCCCATTCTCTTTTGTGTTGATTGCCTGTAAATATTTTCCATATTAATAATTTCGTTTACTAGTTTTATCGCTAGTTTAATATTCCTTTCCTGGAATCTTCTTTGTTACCTTTACTTCTAGTCTTACGAATTATCTAGGCCCTGACCAGATAGTTCAGTCCTACAGTGGCTTCTAGAAGTGAGCTGGTTCTTAAGCACTTATCCGTTATACGTAACGTCTCTTCACTAACCAGCCCGCCCGTAACAAAGTGGCGACCCTGCCAGGATATTGGATCAGGTATTTAACACATTCTTATAGAGATGGATGATATAATTCAAGAATTCGTTCAAAATCCCAAGGTAAGTTTCTTAAAGAAACAAACTAAAGACACTTTGATAGAAATAGGCAAGCACTTTGGAGTAGACATTGATACAAGTTTGCGAAAGAAAAAAATACTTCAGGAACTCGTTGAAAATCTGATCGAAGATGAGATCTTATCTCCAGAAGAGATTACAGCTATACAAATTCCTTCAAATAGGTTAGAAATAGAGGCACGACTAACCGAACTTAAGATTAAGGAGATTGAATTAAAGGTCAGGAGAGTAGAAATTGAGGAGGAAGCTAAATTGAAACAAATGCAAATTGAGGGAGAATTTAAAGCTAGAGAAGAGGAAGCTAAAGTGAAACAAGTAGCTAAAGAGGAGGAAACTAAACTGAAACAAATGCAAATTGAGGCAGAATTTAGAGCTAGAGAAGAGGAAGCTAAAGTGAAACAAATAGAAAGAGAGGACGAAACTAAAATCAAATTGGCAGAATTTAAAGCTAGAGAAGAGGAAGCTAAAGTGAAACAAGTAGAGTTAGAATTAAAGAAGACAGAAGTAGAAGCTAGGATTGTTGATAGACAACCCGTAGTTCAGGAAGGTCATATAGATATTTCCAAGTATGTAAAACTTTTACCCAAGTTTTCAGAAGGAGAGCCAGAAATTTTCTTTCTTCAGTGGGAAAAATTGGCGCAACAGTTACAAATCCCTAAAGAAAATTGGCCATTAATCATTCAAACACAATTTAAGGGTAAGGCTCAGCAAATTTATACTTCTCTTTCAGAAGCAGAAAGCGAGTATGAAAATATGAAAGCTTGTATTTTAAAAGCTTATGAACTAATACCAGAGGCCTATAGACAGAAATTCCGTAATTATAGGAAGACACCTCAGTTAACATACGTAGAATATGCGGCTCAACAAGAGAGGTTATTCAATAGGTGGTGTTTGGCTAGTGAAACGGACACCTTAGATAGACTTAAACAGTTGATTTTATTGGAGCAGTTTAAGAATACCTTAGAGACAGATCTTAGGATTTTTATAGATGATCATGTTCCCGAAACTTTAACTAAAGCTGCTGTATTGGCTGATGAGTTCACACTAAATCATAAACCTAAGTCAAGACAAATGGAATCCCAAAAGTCAAAGTCATATATTCCAGATTCAACAAAATACTCTGATCCTTGGTCCCCAAAGAAACACTTTGAAAATCAGTCTAGCCCATCACATTTCAGTTACAGGTCTGATTTCAATCAATATCCTCCAAACCAACCTTGGCAAAGAATGGAAAGGTTTAAGACTAATCCCCCTGTAACTTGTTCATATTGTAAACAGGTTGGCCATCACATTTCTAATTGCAGAAAGAGACTGACACCCTCATTCTCCAATAAGACACCAACTCTTGTAAGTAATATAAAATCAGATGATTCAAAATCCTCTATTCAGGATAAACTACCAAAGAAGCCGGTATTGTCAAGTAATGTAGAACCCCCCTCATCAGATCATGATCCTTGTTTCAAACCATTTGTATCTTCAGGAACTATATCTCATAGTAGTAGTTCACAACAATATCCTATTTCCATACTCCGAGACACAGGAGCAAAGCAAAGTCTGATTTTAAATTCTGTCTTGCAGAATCTGGGTGAGTCATATACAGGTTATGATATATTGATAGAAGGAGTTGGAGGAATTGTAAAATGTCCATTACATAATGTTTTCTTGCGGTCTGATTTAACAACCGGAATGGTTAAAGTAGCAGTAGTAGACTCTCTTCCCATAGTAGGAATATCCTTATTGTTGGCCAATGACATCGCTGGAAGCAAAGTCTTTTCTCCCTTAATAACAAATAACCCTAAGACCTCAGTAGAACCTTCAGATAACTTACAGTTGTTTCCCGCTTGTGCTGTAACCAGATCTCAGTACAAGAAATCTGAAGAGGAGACCTATAATTTAGAATCCCTATTCTCCCAAACTGACCCATCTTCTTCTTCACCAGTTTCTCTATCTAGAGCAGAATTAATCAAAGAACAGAAGTCGGATCATTCTCTTAAAAATTTGTACGAGATTGTTTCATCTCCAGAAGAAGTTGAAAATATGTCACGAGGTTTCTATATAGAAAACGGAGTCCTAATGCGAAAATGGAGAGCATCCACCGCAACCGCTGACCAGCCATGGCAAGTAAGGAATCAAATAGTCCTCCCTCTTGGTTTCAGGAATAATGTTCTAAGATTGGCTCATGATACTCCCTTAGCAGGTCACTTAGGGGTAAGAAAGACCTTGTTCAACATAACCCAACATTTCCATTGGCCCACGGTTGTCAAAGATGTTGCCCAATATTGTAAAACATGTCATACATGTCAACTTGTAGGTAAGCCCAACCAGAAAATTGTAGAAGCTCCACTCCATCCCATTCCTGTAATGGAAGAGCCATTTAAAAAAGTTCTTATTGACTGTGTAGGACCTTTACCTCCTTCAAGTAAAGGAAATCAGTACATTCTCACAATCATGTGTATGAGCACTCGTTTTCCAGAAACAATTCCTTTGAAAAATATTAAAGCTCAAAACATAATCAGAGAAATGTTGAAATATTTCACTATGGTAGGATTTCCTAAGAACATTCAAAGTGATCAAGGAAGTAATTTTCTTTCCAACAAGTTTAGAGAAACTCTTGTAACACTAGGTATAAATCATGTAACTTCCTCCGCCTATCATCCTCAATCACAAGGTGCTCTAGAGCGCTTTCACCAAACGCTCAAGACAATGTTAAGAATCTTCTGTGCTGAGAACACTCGAAATTGGGAAGACGGACTCCCCTTTTTGTTGTTCGCCACCCGAACAACAATTCAAGAAAGCCTTGGATTCAGCCCGTCAGAATTAGTCTTCGGTCATGAAGTCCGTGGCCCCCTAAAGATACTTCATGAACAATGGATGAAAGAAGAACCACCAGTTCCTTCTTTGAAATACGTGTCCCAGGTCACCGAGAAGTTGTTAGAAGCTTGGAAGTTGGCAAGAGAGAACTTGGCGAATGCTCAACGAGAAATGAAAGGTCGGTATGATAAAAATTCTAAACTTAGAACTTTCTCTCCAGGAGATCAAGTGTTACTTTATCTTCCCATACCAGGAGATCCATTGCAGGCTAAATACAAAGGACCCTATGAAGTCTTGTCCAGAGCCAGTGATCTCAACTACATAATCAAAACTCCAGACAGAAGAAAGAGTTCCCGTCTCTGTCACATAAATACCTTAAAACCTTATCATTCCAGAGATCCAATTCCAATTTGCAGCTCTACCACAATAGAATCGGAAGAGCCTCCTGATAACCTGCCTAATCCTCCTGAGATTCCCTTGGAAAACTCTCAGATACTACAAAATCTTCAGATAAAAGTAGGACACTTATCTGAGAAACAAGATGTAGCAGAACCATTGACTGACCTGTTGAGAAAAGACCACGACTTCGTGTGGACACCTACCTGTGAGACGGCCTTCAAAAACCTGAAGTCCCTTCTCACTAACGCACCAGTTCTAAGGGCACCCGATTTCCAACGACCCTTTCTTCTGCAAGTCGACGCCAGCGACACCGGTATCGGTGCCGCCCTCTTGCAAGAACACAATGAAGTTCTTCACGCTATCGCCTACTACAGCAAGAAGCTGTCCCCTGCGCAGAAGAACTACTCAACAATTGAGAAGGAGACGCTCGCTTTGGTCCAGGCCCTTATCCACTTCGAAGTCTACCTGGGTTCCTCAACTACCATTCAAGTATATTCGGATCACAACCCCTTAAAGTTCCTACAGACTATGAAAAACAAGAATCCGAGACTTACACGTTGGAGTTTATTTCTCCAACCCTTTAATCTAACAATTCATCATATAAAAGGCGTCTTTAATGTTTTAGCCGACGTCCTTTCTAGAACATAGCTTTTCAACAGAAAGTGAAAAGCTTTCCCAAACGGTGGAGGTGTAACGTAATATTAGATATTACGTCGTATGTGTGGTTGTGTTATGGAATTGTGTTCCTTTGTATTGCATAACTGTGTTCATATTTCTTGTCTATGTGTGTGTTGTAACAGTGTTGAGCAGTGGCGCCCGTCCGCTATATGTGATCTTGCCTGCGTGCGGAGAGGGGTGCGCGCTCTTGTAGAGCAGGCAGACGGGCGGGGTCCTGAATGGTTCGGAGCGCACAGATTTGACAGTTGCTAGATGGGTAGATTGTTCAAGCGAGTCGAGGGTCTTAAAGCTGCCCATGTTGACGTGTGTTGACTTGCCCTCCTCCCCCTCTTTCGCTCACCCGGAAGTATCTCGCTTCCGGTCCAATGGTGTGTAAGCGGTGGAGGTCGCTCACTCCTCGTCATTTTCTCGCATATCTTATCTCTTGATAAAAACTGGAAGTTTAGACTCATGAGACGATTGGTGTGAAGTGATCACCCTTTTTGCCTACATTACGTGTCTGATATACATTGCATTACTTTACTTATATTTGTACTTATTACTTATTTTGATGCATGTTCCTGATCTCTTTGTACTTAGATAGTACCATATTGTATACGTATCTTGTGTTTCTTATTTGAACGATAATTTCCATATTCTTATAATCATGTAACGGTCCCATTGACCCTACTGCCCATTCTCTTTTGTGTTGATTGCCTGTAAATATTTTCCATATTAATAATTTCGTTTACTAGTTTTATCGCTAGTTTAATATTCCTTTCCTGGAATCTTCTTTGTTACCTTTACTTCTAGTCTTACGAATTATCTAGGCCCTGACCAGATAGTTCAGTCCTACAGTGGCTTCTAGAAGTGAGCTGGTTCTTAAGCACTTATCCGTTATACGTAACGTCTCTTCACTAACCAGCCCGCCCGTAACAATATTTATATATATATATATATATATATATATATATATATATATATATATATATATATATATATATATATATGTGTGTGTGTGTGTGTGTGTGTGTGTGTGTGTGTGTGTGTGTGTGTATTCATTTGGTCTTTGGATCACGTGTTGGACTCGTGATCGACAGCTATTTCCCTCCTGGAAGAGAGCTCAGAGCTCGTAGGTCCGATCTGTGGGTAATGCTATGATCTTGCACACAAACACACACACAACTCTCCGCCCACGAGAGTCAGAGTAACGACCCGAAGCGCAGCGGTACCGAAGTAATTTCGGCCCTGGGCAGGATTCGAACCAAGAACTGCAGGCCACTATGGTGGCAGTTCAGCGCTCTACCAACTACGCTACCGAATCGCTGTGTACTTATGCGTGTGTGTGTTTGTATGTATGTATGCATGCATGTATGTATGTATGTCTGTATGTATGTATGTATGTAGTATGTATGTATGTATGTATGTATGTATGTATGTATGTATGTATGTATGTATGTATGTACGTACGTATGTACGTATGTACGTATATATGTATGTATGTATGTATGTATGTATGTATGTATGTATGTATGTATGTATTGTTATGCCTTCCGTGAGGATATAAGGAAATATGTCTAGGAGGGGTTCGTACTTAGTGGCCTTGATGTGGTTAAGGCAAATCCAAACGGAAGTTAACATAAATAACTAATTTAATGTATAACAAAAAGCCAACAAAACAAATATAAGAACTTTACAACAACAAAATTAATCAATTGACAATTAATTCCTCCACCGAAAACCAAGTCATGAGAATATAGATTACGTGGTGACGCCACGGTACTAGAGCAAAAGCGATATGGGAGAGGTTAAGTTACGCACCGCTCGCCAGCGAAATAGTCTGCTCAAGGAGCCGGCAGATGCATTATATATACAGTTGGCGAGGACGGGAGGAAGGCGAAGGATGAGCCGGACAGAACTGGTTTTCACGTCCGTCGGCTTAGAGAGAGTAGATCCCATAAAGTATACAAGCAGTTTTTACCGTATATACGTAATTACCTAACAAGTACAGGATAACACAGATACAGATATTTTTAGATACATGGAGGATGGTGGGCCATCACAACGTATACAAGCAATTTACAGTACATACATAATTATCTTACAATTAAAGATTGACATACAGATACAGACATTTTATATACATGGAGGATGGTGGGCCATCACACACACCCCCTAGAACTCATCAACTCAGGAGAACAGACGAGTTGGGAGTTCTAATCAGGACGGCTAAGGGCATCAGCAAGGAGGTTTTCAGATCCCTTGATAAATTTTATATCGAGGAGGTATTGTTGGAGGAACAAGGACCAACGTAATAGCCTCCTATTATTGTTCTTGTTCCGTTCAAGGAATATCAACGGATTGTGGTCCGTGAATATCCGTAAGGGGGTCGAGCTGGGTGTTACGTAGCATTCGAACTTCCGCAGGGCAGAGATGATAGACAGTAGCTCCTTCTCGGTGGTCGAATACTGCCTTTGGTGTTTATCTAGTTGAGCTGAGTGGTACGCGACAGGATGCAATATCCCATCATGTTCTTGGAGTAGAACAGCTCCGACGGCTTGATCACTTGTGTCCGTCTGGAGAATGAAGGGGACGTCGAAGTTAGGTGAACGCAGAACTGCATTCACCCGGCGGTAGTCCGTGCACAGTCGGTACGGGTGCTGGTAGCTAGGAGAAGTTCCTGGATACAGTTGAATCTCATGGGACGTCAGGTTACAACGGCCAGGATTATCTCGGAACAAGGATCTGTGACTAGAAATAATTTCAGAAATTTCCTTAGCTTGATCAGGATTCAAGTGGTTAAGGTACGAAAATAGGTTGTTCAAGATGTCGCTGTTGTTGCCGACTGTGGGAGGATCGAAATGTGGCAACGTCGGTTCGTGGACTCGTGGACGGTCGGTTGACATAGGTATTTTACTGGGACCATGATTTAGCGAAAGCAATGGTTTGACTGAACTGTCTAGTGGTATTTTGGCAAGGTATGGCTTAAGCAAGTTAACATGAACAAGTTGAGTAGTTTTACGTCTGTCAGGGGTTTCTAGTACGTAATTATATGCTGACATCTTTTTCTGAATTTTATAAGGACCATGGTATTTAGCTTGAAGAGGCTGTCCAGATATAGGAATGTATGCAAGAACCATATCTCCCTCCTTGAATTCTCTCTTACGAGATTTCTGATCAAAATTAACCTTCATTTTACTTTGTGCATGTTCAAGGTTCTTCAAGGCAAAGGAATGAATTCTGGCTAGGTTATCCTTAAGGGAAACAATATACTGATTAACAGACTGTAAAGGTGAGGTAGAAGAAGATATGATATGGTCCTTGATTACCTTGAGGGGTCCCCTTACCTTCCTTCCATATAACAATTCAAAGGGAGAAACACCCAGAGCTTCGGATGGTGTTTCACGGAGCGTAAAGAGGAGGAAAGGCAATCCCTCATCCCAGTCACGGTCTTCCTCGTAACAGAATTTACGTAGCATATTCTTTAACGTTTGATGACATCGTTCTAGAACTCCCTGACTGGCGGGGTGGTATGCTGTAGACAGAGACTGTTTAACATTTAATTCCTTGAGGACTTGGGTAAAGAGTTTGCTAGTGAAATTAGAACCTCTATCTGACTGTATTTCCTGAGGAATACCAAAGGAAGTAAACATGTGAGTTAAACACTTAATTACACTCTTAGCAGAAATATTCTTTAAAGGAAAAGCTTCAGGGTACCTGGTAGTGGGACAAAGAACTGTTAAAATGTACTGGTTACCCTTCTTGGTTTTAGGCAACGGGCCTACTATGTCAATCACTAGTTTCTGAAAGGGTTCACTAGGTATTTTAATGGGTTGAAGGGGATACGGAGGAATAGACTCGTTTGACTTGCCTACTATTTGGCAAGTGTGGCAACATTTAACGAATCTACTTACCTCTGCTTTCATGCCAGGCCAAAAGAATTCTGACAAGAGTCGTAAATAAGTTTTCTTAATACCTAAGTGTCCTGAGTGTCCAGCATGAGCAATCTCTATTACCTGAGTCCTCAAGTTAACAGGTAGAACAATTTGGTGACATTCTGCCCAGGTATCATCATCAGAAAGGTGACGAGGTTTATACAATCTCATTAGTATTTCTTCGTGCAAATAAAAGGAAGGAGTATGTAGGATATCCTCCTTGGGAATGGTTTTATTAAACAAGGGAGCTAATGAAGGGTCGTTCTGTTGAGCCTCTTTGATGCTCAGCTCGGAGGGTAGTGTAAGCGGGGTGGTTGGGGTGGTTGGAGAGGTAAGAGTTGGTTGGTTAGCTGGCGCTTGGGATCGTGTGATAGCACAGGTTAGAAATAGGTTGGGTTGGGTTTGCTCTATGGTAGAAGTTGGGTTATATGGTAGTGGAGAATTAGAAACAATTAAAGGAGGATGGACTAGTTCTCCTACGAGGTCGTTACCTAGTATAAAATCTGCTTCAGGAACAGGTAGGGTTGCCGTTTCACTTACTCCTACGGAGACAGTATCCTTGATGAGTCCACAGTTCAGGTGCACCTTTGCCAGAGGTACTGAGAAGGGATTGTGGAAGTCCTGCAAGTATACACGTTCTCCTGTATAATTACGTTGGACTCCCGGCAGTGCTGACTGAAGTAGCAGGGACTGTGCTGCTCCTGTGTCCCGTACTATTCGGATGTTGTGTTGTACGTGGTCTGTACCAAGTGATACTGTTCCCGTTGAACGGAAGGGCTGAAAAGGATCTACAGAATTGGCAGTAGAATGGTTAAAGGAAGCTACAGATTTTATATTCTTTTGAGCTACTTTACATTTTGGGTCTGGGCAATTTGCAATTACATGTCCTGGTTTCTTACAGAAGAAACAAAGAGGGAAACTAGGGCTATCAATTTTCCCATCTTTACTACCACTAGTTGGTTTTACATGAGGTTGTTGGCGGTTACTGTCCTTTCCAACATTTTTGTGAATCAATGAGAGGGTATCAGTCAATTTGGCTGCTTTCATAAGGTCAAATTCCTCCTTGTCAACAATGTGAATTTTCAAGTAGTGAGGAATTTTACGCACGAATTCCTCTAACGCGATCAAGTTCACTACTTTCTCAAGATTATCGGCTGATGCCGATTTAATCCACTTTCTTAACGCTCGTAGTTTGTCTGACGCGAATTCCATGTATGTCTGATGGCTAAGTTTGTTTGAATTTCGAAATGCTTGTCGATAACCTTCGGTGGAAATTTCATAAGCGGAAAGAATTGTCTGTTTGACCGTTTCGTAATCAGTGTTATTTTCCAGATTGTTACATACTTGTAACGCTTTTGTGGACAACTTTGGTTTAACTAACCATATCCAATCTGCTTGGGGAATTGCAAAATGTTTACTTACATCTTCAAATTCTCGAAAAAATAAGGTTGGATTCTCGTCTGAGAAAGAGGGAATAAGTTTGGTGTACTGCAAAATATCTAACTTACTTGAATTTGAAACCACTTGTTGACTTGATAGTTCGAGTCGTTTTAGTTCGATTTCGTGTTGTCTTTGAAACTGTTTTTGTTCTTTATCATGCTGTCTTTGCTCTCTTTCACGCTGCACTTCGAGTTCCTTAATTTGCAGTTCATGCTTCATCTTCCTTTCAAGTATCTGATACTCTAGAGGGTCTAATTGAGTCTCTTTCGTAGGGCTAATGTCTAATTTGGCTGCAACTATTTGTTCTAAGCGTTCAAATTCTCCGTCTTCGTCTTCCGTTTTCTTTAACTGATCTATGTGACTCAATATTAGTTGAACTAATTCAGTTCTACTAATGTTCGCTGGATACGTTAATTCCCATCTTGTTGCTATTTCTTTTAGACATTCTTTATTTGGGTTCTGAATTATCAGTTCTTCCACCGAGGGGTTCTCAACAAAGTTTTCGATATTCAGTTCTGACATCGCGAAATTTTTACTCGCTAACAGTTGCTACTCAGCAAGGTAGAACGCTTGGTTCGCTTACGTGGTATACCGGACAAGAGATACAAGTAGAATTATAATACTCGACTCCCACGAATATTATAAATCTTTGGGACAGAATACATTGACCAAAACTACATGCCGTAAGTAGGATAGAATTAACGTTCCCACACGTATCCTAAACGGATCCTACTTCAGTACTCTTACGAAATTTACAGCTGCAAGAGTTTAACGTGGTCATGTGCAATGGCGTATTTACGATTAACTGAATTACGGTACTGGGGTACTGAGTTACAAGTTTACCGGACAGATGGACAATTTCGATGGTTGTGGGAATGCAAGTGTAACTTATGTATTACGTTTCGCTCGTATATCTCACACCTTCTTAGTTTTTGTTCGGGTAAGAGGATTCCGACGGGCCCCCATTATATGTTATGCCTTCCGTGAGGATATAAGGAAATATGTCTAGGAGGGGTTCGTACTTAGTGGCCTTGATGTGGTTAAGGCAAATCCAAAGGGAAGTTAACATAAATAACTAATTTAATGTATAACAAAAAGCCAACAAAACAAATATAAGAACTTTACAACAACAAAATTAATCAATTGACAATTAATTCCTCCACCGAAAACCAAGTCATGAGAATATAGATTACGTGGTGACGCCACGGTACTAGAGCAAAAGCGATATGGGAGAGGTTAAGTTACGCACCGCTCGCCAGCGAAATAGTCTGCTCAAGGAGCCGGCAGATGCATTATATATACAGTTGGCGAGGACGGGAGGAAGGCGAAGGATGAGCCGGACAGAACTGGTTTTCACGTCCGTCGGCTTAGAGAGAGTAGATCCCATAAAGTATACAAGCAGTTTTTACCGTATATACGTAATTACCTAACAAGTACAGGATAACACAGATACAGATATTTTTAGATACATGGAGGATGGTGGGCCATCACAACGTATACAAGCAATTTACAGTACATACATAATTATCTTACAATTAAAGATTGACATACAGATACAGACATTTTATATACATGGAGGATGGTGGGCCATCACAGTATGTATGTATGTATTCATGCATGCATGCATGTATGTATGTATGTATGTATGTATGTATGTATGTATGTATGTATGCATGCATGCATGTATGTATGTATGTATGTATGTATGTATGTATGCATGCATGCATGCATGCATGTATGTATGTATGTATGTATGTATGTATGCATGTATGTATGTATGTATGTATGTATTTTCTTTGTTTATTGTTTTGATGTGCCCGAACAATCTAGGATCTGGGTTCTAGGTACTCTGATCTATTTTATCTAAGAATTTACCTTCCGCCCTGGCTCGCTACTTCCGTATGTCCGCATTTCTTATTCCGTTCTTGTGACACCTAACCTATTTCCCCAAACACTCCATCTAAAGATTGTGTCTCCTCCTTACCGCCAAGGATAGGAGCGCTGGTAAAATGCAGTGTATGACAATATCAGTTTTATTTTCCTCATTTCTTACTCCATCCCCTTCTCGTAACTTATACCTATGCATTTGTTTGATTACTATTTACTTTATTATAGTTTTTATTTATTTGTTTATTTATCATTATTTTTTTGCCTCCGGCCTTGATATGGCCCAAAAGGTCTCCTGTCGACATGCTCCGCCTTTGTAATCCTCTGTAATCCTTTGTATGTATGTATGTACGTATGTATATATGTACGTATGTATGTATGTATGTTCATACGCGTAGCATACAGCAGATGACCTGTGTGTGGATTGTTACAATTGTTGAACACCTGCAAGCATCAATTGATTGGTCGTGTTAGCATAGGGAAATGAAACCGGATTGGGTAAAGTACGTTCGGTCATGGTTCACCTGTACGAATGTGAGCATATCATGTGATTGGCACAGGCTTAGGTGAAGAGTGATCCTCTTCCCCCGATCCCTGATGGGGGAATAGGGAG
>NW_027467554.1:92500-95000 GCF_046742065.1 Oratosquilla oratoria
TTTTTTATGAATAAGTCGACATCAACACTTGTCTTTTTTTTTTTTGGGGGGGGGGGGGTTCTGTCAACAAATTGAGAAAATGTGACCAGTCAAAACCTGCATTCTTTTCAACTTTCAGGACATTGGTTGTCTGGAACGAAATGAAAATCTTATTCCAGTCCAGGTCACCACCACATGTCCTACAGTAATTGCAAAGTATATGAAATCATCCTATAAAAAAAATAATAAATAGATAAAAAAAAAAGTACGTAATAGCTATTAAACCTGTGCCGGGCATGATAGGAGACCTACATAAACGCGTGTTTTTTTATGAATAAGTCGACATCAATATTCGTCATTTCTTTTTCTTCTTCTTTTTCTTCTTTTTTTTTGAGGGGGAGGGGGTTCTGTCTACAAAATTGAGAAAATGTGACCAGTCAAAACCTGCATTCTTTTCATTTTTCAAATCACTGGTTGTCTGGAACGAAATAAAAAATCTCATTCCAGTCCAGGTCACCACCACATGTCCTACAGTAATTGCAAAGTATATAAAATCATCATGGAATCACTTGCCATAAACTGACTTTTCCAATTTTTCAGAACGGTGGTGACAGCTATTTTGAAAGAAGAGAGGAGGATGTCCGACGGATTTTTTGGAATACGAAGAATGACCAACACCTCGAACACCATCAGTCAGGGCTTCGGCAAAGTCCTTCGAGTGGCTTCAAAGATTGTCCATAAAGCCTTCCAAATTCTCTGCAGCTGTCGGGCTTCAGAAGAAGCTGAAAAGGGTTAGATCATTCCTCTAGACTTCAAGGATCTTTGTCCAGTTGTCGGACATCAGGAAACCAAAGGAGATTATGAGGAACTCCTGAAACCCGAAGATAAGAAAAACATCGCAGAAGAATCGAAGACTCCTCAGGAGAATGAGAGGACTTCGACCACCAACGAAGCCACTTCTAATGATTCTTCGATAAATACTCAGAAAGCCATGGTACCAGAGGACGCTCTCTCTTCAGAGGATTACCATGAGGATTTCTTAGCTTTGTTAGTTGAGGATGACGATAAGCAGGATAAACCAACTGTTATGGGACAAAATGCCACTACACCTGAAGAAAAGACTGCGACGCTCTCAGAAGGTATTGTGGATCAAAAAGACCCTAAAACAGAGGAAGAAATTGTGCTCTCCACTTCTGGGTCTGTTCAAAAGGTATCCCTCACGGAAGAATCGAAGATTCCTCAGGAGAACGAGAGGACTTCGACAACCAACGAAGACACTTCTGATGGTTCTTCGATGAATACTCAGAAAGACGTGGTACCAGAGGACGCTCTCCCTTCTGAGGAATGCCAAGAGGATGTCTTAGCTTTGTTGGTTGAAGATGACACCAAGCAAGACAAACCAACGGCTGTGGGACAAAATGCCACATCTGAAGAAGACACTACGACACTCTCAAAAGCTAATGTGGATCAAAAAGATCCCAAAACAAAGGAAGAAATCGTCATTTCACCCTCCACTTCTGGATCTGTTCAAAGAGTGTCCCAAAATACGCACAAATACAACATTCCTCTTCATATAGACGACGGGGTCAATGTGTCCACACATAAGGAAAGACGGACTCGAAAGTACAAAATGTACTTGGCAGAAGTAATAAAGGAAGAGGCCGGGAGAGAGCCTCAAACCAACTCTGCCCGTCAAAGAAAAGCCAAAAGGAAAATGGCAGAGTCCTCTTCAAGAAGAACTCGCGGAAACCCAAACCAGAGGACAAAAGAGCAAAACGGCAACAGAACCCAAAATGTGGGCCGAAACGCTGATCAGAAGGGGCGATATTATTCACATCCTAAAAACAATGCTCATCGGCAAGGTCGTACACAGAGAACGAGGCAGACTGTGTTCTACGACAACCCGAACTATTACGAGTATTACTACGTTCGAGGATCCCATGGAGAATGCCAAAGAAACAGGCACCATTATTATTGGTATTAAGGTCAAAACATCAGGGCATTTTAAAATAAAAAAACAAAGAAACTATCCATGAACTAATAACAATCAATGTTGGCAAGATTCAGGAGAGAAAAATGATAAATGCAAAATAAGAAATATAAATAAGAAATAGAAAATATTCAAGAAATAGGAAAAAAAGAAATAAAACATAAGAAATCCGCAACTTTTGTTTGCGACAGAGGCATCCCTCAGCTGAATAAAACTACCTGGTGGTAATCAAGCGCCTATAAAACTCAAAGAATGAGCCAAGAGGCCGCAGGGACCTCCAGTCGATTTTATCCACTTCCATGTCACCTCAACGTCGTGTGTTTGTGTGTGTGTGTGTGTGTGTGTGTGTGTGTGTGTGTGTGTGTGTGTGTGTGTGTGTGTGTGTGTGTGTGTGTGTGTGTGTGTGTGTGTGTGTGTGCGTGCGTGTGCGTGTGCGTGTGCATGTGTGTGTGTGTGTGTGTGTGTGTGTGTGTGTGTGTGTGTGTGTGTGTGTGTGTGTGTGTGTGTGTGCCATCATTTAGATTTACAAAA
>NW_027467554.1:105000-107500 GCF_046742065.1 Oratosquilla oratoria
GCAGCCTTTAGTAAACATCTGCGGAGCCCTAGCTGAGAAACACGGGCCTACAAGTCTATTCAATTACATTTTCTGTGTCTAACGCATGCAAACAGAATTCAAAATCAATTCGAGATATATAGTATTGCTATATGCTACGATATCAATATGGATAATACGAATATAGGGTGTAGGCTATACGAAGTGCAACGGAAATCTATAGTCTATAAGTAGAATTTGTTTCGTAATGGAAACCAGGTGTTTTTTTGAATTACCTAAAGCTCTTATCATACTATCATGATTCTCGTCAAATGTTTTGATTTTGAAAATCTGCAGGACGACTTCGCTTGCGGTATTCTAGACTTCGCTAAAGACAATTCAACAACGTGGTGTCTAATATTCGTATTCTAGGTTTAACGCCTCTTAGTTCGTCGTCATGTAGCTTCTCAACATATGACACAAAAGTAATATGACATTTGGAGATTCTAAAATTTAAAAAGAAAAGTCAACGAAGTCGTTTCTACTCAAACGAACACCTAAGTCGTCTGTGTGTGACCGGGGTTTTGCACTCCCAACATTACAAATGCTGGATCACGTTTGGTTAATCATTGCAATTAAAGAACACTGAAAGTAACAGGTGTAAAATATGCGTTATTTAACCACGAGATTAACTAAACCTGCTATAATAAAAATCGAAATTAACAGATAAATCCTAACAAAAGTAACTAGACTTCAAAGCTCCTCACCCTTGGGCAAGTGTGTACCCGTCACCCTGTGTCATTCTAGCGTTTGCATTGTAGTGTCACACTCACCCTAGTCTCGTCTAAGCTTCTCGATTTAGGATGGAAAATCCTTTCACGGTGGTCTTGAGGGTGTAGAGAACACACAAAAGCTTTTCTATATCAGATTGTCACTATTTCATTGACTCGTTAACGAAGACCTAGATAGTCCGGTCCACCAATTTCGATCACAGACACACTAACACACACATTACAAAAGTCACTAATTCGAATGAACGACAGGAGCTAATCTACCAAAGGATGCGGGTGGGAGGGGGTGGGGGCTCATCATCCTGATTGGCTGAGAGCAGTGCCTACTCGATGACCAAATGTAGTGCGTGATTGGGTATCAATCTTTCCGTAACAAACTTGGCACCAGAAACGATTGTTTTGCTACGATTGGATAGATAGTGTTGCTTTGTCTTCCTGAAAGTTGTCTGGTTCCATTTGGACCAAACCAAAGCAAACTAAACTTTAACTAATTTAACCAAATCAAACCAAACTTAACCAAATCAAACCAAACCTACCTTAACCTAACTTAACCTAACCAAACCAAACTAGACTTAACCTGACTTACCTTAACCTAACTTAACCTAACCTATCTTAACCTCATCTAACCGAACCTACCTTAACCTAACCAAACCAAACCAAACCAAACATAACATAACCTAATCTAACTTAACCTAACTAAACCAACCTAACTTATCCTAACCAAACCAACATAACAACCTAACCAAACCTACCTTAACCTACCCTAAACAAAACCATCCCTAGCCCAACCTAAACTAGTCTAACCTAACTTATCCCGTCTTTATCATAATATCTGCTTTTTAGCACCTTTTTTAAAACACCGAAATGCGAAGCGTCCATCTGAGACAGTACCGAATTGAACACTATGGAAACGACAAGCTATATTGAATAGTTTGTCCTCGTATTACATGTTGAAACTAAATCGACTGCGACGTAAGAACACAAGAATGGAGGAGCCTGCAAGAGACCCTAAGGCCTAAACTGGGCAGTTTCATGTCCATGACGTCCTGTCATCCTTATCCATACAGTTATATAATCTTCTCTTAAAACAACTCATTTTTTCAGCACTCACTACCACATGCAGGTTATTAAGTCAATTCAATTCGTTAACTACTCTATTGGGCAATCAGTTCTTGCCTATTTCCTTCTTAAACCTAAATTTCCGAGAGTGATATATTTTATAGATTTTTATATAGCTATAGCTACATAATTCTATTTAGTTCTAGGGGTTATCACATTGAGCTATATTTCCTCCCACATCCTACCTCCAACCTCCATTTGAATAACTAGAATATGACTTCGCTTACAGAAATCTAGATTTCTCCAAGAACATTTCAACAGTATGTCTAACATTCGTATAGGTTATCTCTTAGTTCATCATTCACCTTTGCTATATATAACAGAAAGATAATTTGATATTTTGAGATTTGAAAATAGAATATTGTAACCAAAGTCGTTTTTATTCAAACGAACTCGTAACGGTCAATGCCCGTGGAAACGACATTACGTAAAAGCTGCGTATTTTGAAAAGCGTTGTTCCCGTTTTCTAACGGTTTAGTAATATACAGTGGCGTTAATGACACTATCCGTAAGGTTTGATTAGATACCCACGTAAAATGCTGTAATGCATTTTATTTTATTTGTTACTATTATAATTTTTTAGGGGTTTGATTACGTCTGTTGTTTCATTTTTTATTTATTTATTTGTTTGT
>NW_027467554.1:112500-130000 GCF_046742065.1 Oratosquilla oratoria
CCTACCTCTTTTTCCTATCCCCTCCTCTTCCTCCTCCTCTTCCTCTTCCTCTTCCTCTTCCTCTTCCTCCTCCTCCTCTTCCTATTCCTTCTCCTATTCCTCCTCTTCCTCTTCTTCTTCCTCTTCCTCCTCCTCTTTCTCTACCTCTTCTTCCTCGTCTTCCTACCTTCTCCTATTCCTCCTCCTCCTTCCCCTCTTCCTACTTTCTCCTCTTCCTCTTCCTCTTCCTCCTCCACCTCCTCCACTCTTACTGAAACCCACTCGCCGCTAGAGGGCCAACGCAAGCAGACGTGTAGAGAGAGCTCTACCGATTTTGGAAAAAAAATCCAGAATCTACGCTGCAACCACCCACCAGCAGTCGCAGAGAACGATATAAAGGTACAGTGCATAACCAGACAAAATTTGGGAATCCGTGGTGCTTGGACTTAGGCTGTAGAATTGGGAAAAGTTCAGTCCTACCTGGCCAAACAATCCCTGTCAGGGGTTGCCATTGTTGCGCATGCGCACTGGGGCTGATGTGACGTAGATATGTCACATCAACCACCACAGTAATTTTACGTCACACCCTTGAGCCCAATCTGCCTACCTACCAAGGTAGGCAGCATGGAACCTTCTGGCCCAATCTCCCTCGAGGCCATTGAGGCCGACCTAGCATTGAGCGATGAGGATGAGATGAGTAAGGAAGACAGTCACTGGCCACGACTACCTAGACACGAACTCCGTGACCCACTAGCTCCAATGTCTGCGCTAGACACGTCACGCCCCTCAACTACTCCCAAACGTTCCATAACCCACACCTCGGACAGCAATAGTGCGCCTTTTTCAGCTGCTGCCAAATCCTCAAAACAATTTGAGACATCTACTTCCCAGGGCAGCATATCTACATCAGACCACAGCGATCCACGCCCTATAGCACAGGAGGCACCCATAAGGGGGACCTCATCGCTGCGTGACCCTCCATCCCCAGCATTTGCTCCCAGGGCTGACTATATAAAGTTCCGGTTCAAGACTAACCCCTCAGTGGACATAAAGCTTCGATGGCTGAATGAAATAAACAAAACCTTCAAACTTGGCCGTAAACTAGCTGAGGTGAAGATGGCAGCTATTACATCTCAGTTTGTTTACATCTCTCGTAACCGCACAGATATTGTCAACAGCGTTACGAAAGGAGAGGTACTGTCCATCTATCTTGAGGCTCAGGACTCACAGGAAAGGCCTCGCAAATATCCCACATACCTCTTAACTAGCCTTGACCAAAGAGCTGCCGGGCACCCACTCAGTCAAAAGATTCCACCATAATGACACACTCATCAACCGCCTGGTAGTGACTTGGAGCCTTATAAAGCCACCACCACCGAGTGTCTACTTCAGCTTCCTTCCATGCCTACCACCCTGTGAACTTCGTAGGATGAAAGACGAACAGCCATGGTGTTATCGGTGCTGGGGCATCGGTCATATCTCACGGTATTGCGCAGCGACCGAACGGTGTGCATGGTGTTCGGGCCCTCATGACTCCCGCACTTGTTCACACCGCGCCCCTCCACCAACTGCTGCTACCTCTGACTCGGCTTCATCACAATCCCAGCCTCCCCCACCAAACACCTTGTGCTGGAAATGTCCACGATGTCATCAGACAGGGGTCAACGCCTGTCATGGTTGTGCAAAGCGTCAGCAAACCACCAATGCACCGGTTGTTAAACACACGGGTCACACTGAGTCACCACCACCTCCTCCCTCCGTCGGTAACCTCCACTCTACCTCTACTGCCTTCTCGGACTCCAAGCAAGTAGCTGCACTTCGCGATGCAGTGGCAGCCCTTAAGACTTGGGTCGCGACAATGACCGCACGTTTCGATGCAATCGAAACGTGCCTGGATAGTTTGGTTAAAAAACAGGCCACGTGTGAGGTGACACTGAACTCGTTGGTTGGATTGCAACAGGTAATTATTTACACCATTAGCACCATCACGGAGAAGATGGATTTTATTGCTGCTAGATTCGGCAATCTAATTGCAACCCCACACAGGGAGTCTCCCCTACGTGACACAACACCCAGTGACCCCCCCACCACTACCCCCCACACCACCACTGCCGGCCGAACCACCACCGTTGCTCATACCTCCACAGCCGCCCGAACCACCACTTCTTCATCACTTGGTCGCCGATACCATAGAACTAAAATTCAATAATCAAATGAAGCTACACGTCATCTCATGGAACGCCTGCGGTATCACAAACTGGGCCAAACGTACAGCACTTAAAGGGTACGTGCACTGTCACCACCCAGACATTATCTTCATACGGGAAGCATTTATAGGCCTCGCTCCACCAAATAGGGATGCACCTTTGCTCAACCAATACATATCGTATGTACATCAGATCCGAAACGGATTAATTACGTATGTCCACACCACCGTCCAACATAGCTTTCTTCAAAATTCTGTGGACAATAACACGACTTATCAGCTTCTAGAGTAAACAGTTGGCTCCGGTACCATAAGGTTATGCAATGTGTACGCTGCGCCGAACGTCCTGAATCCAGCTACACTTCCACACCCCACCACCCACGGTATGATTTATCTAGGAGATTTTGATAGTCGACACCCTGCTCTAGATCTCCCAGGCATTATAAATCGCAACGGGACTCGACTTCTGGAGTGCATTCAAAGCAACAGGCTAACTCGCTGGGACACGGCTGGCGCCACACATGCTCGAGGTGGTACCTTGGATCACGTCCTTACGTTTGGATTGGTGGCCTCCCAAGTCCGGTGTTCAACGATTCCGACACTATTCTCCGACCACGTAGCACTTAGCGTCCAATACACCCTTCCTACCACGCCATCCCCAGTGCATACCCGTACACGCATCGTACTCCCACCCAAGTACTGTCCCATATATATTTCATACATGACAAACCTCCTACCCACATTTAACCACCACTGTCCTGAACAGTTATATTCCTTCCTCGTTAACGCCACACATACTTTCTACACCCAATACGTCAAAAAGCCACACATCACACGTCATCCGAGTACACACACTTGGACACTAGACAACCACATCGTTCAGGCGGAGAGGAAAGCGATGGAGGATGGCCTTGCCTTTCAGAGAAGACCAAGTCCAGAGACTCTATACCAGTATCAACTATCAAGAGATGACTTAGTTGCTCTACAGCGTTGTGTTCAAACGGATTCCTGGAAAAAAACTAACGGACAGCATTAACCATCAAACGAGCGTTGGCACCATGTGGCACCTAATCAACAAGGTGGTGAAGAAAAAACATCACAGTGCCCTCCATCATAGTCCTACACAGTTTGCATAAGACTTTGTTGATACCTGGTCAGCACAGGTACGAACCAGCAACCTCCCACCATACATACACGACGCTCTCTTCACCCACAAAATCTATCGAGCACTCCGACTAGCCTCTGCCTTGCTGAAGACTGATGAAGAAAATGAGGAGATAACCGAACAAGGGCTGTGAAGAGGGACAACTCCTGGCGATGATGGCATCACCTACGCCGTCCTCCGAATACTCCTGGACGTACTTGGTAACCCCCTCCTCCAGCTGTATAATCTCTGCTACAACCTGGGATATGTACCATGGGACTGGACTTACAGCACGATAGTACCGATTCCTAAACCTGGCACTGACAAATTCCGACCTGTATCTCTCACCTTTTGCTTTTGTAAAGTATTGGAACACATTCTTCTATCATGTCTGATGTTCCGGATACAAGATAAGCTCTCGCCCCGACTGTACGGCTTCCTGCCCCAACGAGGAACGCACCACTGCCTCATGGAATTCTACACACGCCTCTGTCCCACCAGTGTAGTGGCTTTCATTGACTTGAAAAGCGCATTCGACATCGCCAACAGGGACATTATCCTCGAACAACTTGTTGACTTTGGCATCAAAGGAAATTTACTGAGGTGGATAAGAGGATACCTGCGGAACAGCAACTCACGTGTATTGTTTAAGGGAGCGTACAGCAATACCAGAGAGTTTGAACTCGGTACTCCACAAAGAGGAGTACTCAGTCCATTTTTATTTAATATCCTTATGCATCGCTTTCTCTCTCTGCTTCCTGACATCGATGGTACAACAATCACTTGCTTTGCAGACGACATATGCATTCAATCAAGATCACCACAAGACATACAACGTTTCCTTCAATTATTTCATTTGTCATCCTCCTCATGCGGGTTGGTCATCTCACCAGAAAAGAGCAGAGTTTTATCTTTTCGCCCAGCAAGAACTTTGCTAGAATTCACTATAGGCAACACCATCGTACCATTGTGCACACAGTACCTTTACCTAGGGGCACCAGTTCGTATCACACCTTCCATCCCAGCAAGACAACACGTACATCCAATTGTCCAAGACCTGCTAACCCGGCTACAGAGACGACTGACTCCTCTTAGGTGGTTAACCAACAATATTACCGGAGTGTCCATCCCTGTCGCCAGAACTATATATATCACATTCATTCGATCAGTGGTTGATTACCTCTCTCTCGCACTTTGTCAGCTTTCCAAAACTACTTTGCAACCACTTGAAAAATTCCAAAACCAGGCAATGAGGCTCATCTTGGGCTGCCCTACCTCAACCAGGATCGTCAATATGCAGCAAGAACTTCGTCTACCACCACTTGTAGAGAGAATATACTCAAATGTCACCCCCTTCACTATCAAATGCCTGCATCACCCTCACTTATCTTCCCACTTTTGTCACACAATCCAGACCTCCATTGATTTGGCGGAGTCTCGACCTCAGCTTCGTCCCGGTGGCTGCTCACTGGTCCTTAACATCAGTTCAAACATTCGGAGGCTTAACATAAACATTTTAAAGGAGAACGAGGACCCTTGCCTCCCACCTTGGCAGACACCCATCCCAACAGTCACCTACACTCCAGCTACCAAGTCCGACCTACCACAGCTTCAGAAACAACTAGCCTTAGAAACTATCGCCGGTCTGTCATCTTCTCTAAATACGGCCCATCATCTCTTCACTGACGGTTCTTTGCAGGAGGACGGTACTGCTGGTTGTGATGTGTATTCCCCCAGCACTAGGGGGCTGGGCAGGCCGTCGACTCCCTAATTCGTCAAGCTCCACGTATTGCGAGTTGCATGGGCTCCTGGAGGCTGTTACTTTGCTGACACGGACTGGAGAAAACGGCTTGATCATCTGCGACTCTCAATCAGCCCTCCGCGCTCTATCATCTACCAAGCCTGAACACCAACAAGTGGTTACACAAATAATGCGACAACTGGCCACAACTCATGAAAACTCACAGATGGTACACTTCCTGTGGATTCCATCCCATATTGAACTACTGGGCAATGACACCGCTGATCGACTAGCAAGGACAGCCTGTAGTATGGATCCACCAGCTGCCACTACTACTACTGCCTTCCTACCCTCTTACAAGCGAATGGTAAGATAAGCTGCCTGCTCCCCTACTCGCCACCGTAGCAATGCTGAGAGGGCTACAAGTGTATCCATCTAACACTACGAGAATTTTCTTCCTCTTCCACATAATTAGTGGACTTATTGTGAGAAGACACAATGTTGTGAGTGCCCGACTCAGGCTCGGCTACAGACCAGTGTGGCAAGTGGGTGAGACCGAAGGTGTACCGAGGTACTCATCGTGCAGGCTGTGCGACACCCCTAACGCCAATAGTTTAGAGCACTACTGCATTGATTGGCTCACGGTAGCCCCTTTAATACCTCATCGACAATCAGTACTTGATGTCTGTAAATATTTGCTTGAAGGTGATAAATTAGAATTAATCTTATTGCAACACCCGCACTTTGGTGGGTGTTAAACTATACATAATCAAATCAGTCAGTTATGATTCGGATATATCTTAAGTGTCACTAATAATCTGTAAATAGTTATCTTTTGCACTAGGTTTGTTGTTCCCTGAACATAATAACAAGGAATGTCTGTAATATGGATCTGCCAGCTGCTACTACTATTGCCCTATTACAAATGGAGGGTACGGTAAGCCGCCTGCTTCCCTACACGTCACCATGGTAATGCTGAGAGGGCTTCAAGTGTAACCATCCAACACCACGAGAACGTCCTTCCACTTCCACATGCATATAGACGCAGCGAACTTCTGGTGAGACGACAGAATGTTGTGAGTGACCGACACAAACCCGACTACCGCACGGTGTAGACGGGTGAGACCAGAGAGGTGCCGAGGTACACATTGTGCAGGCTGCGCTACATTCCATATGCCAACAAATTTGATACCACATCGACAATTATCTATATATGTAAATATTTGCCAGAAGGTGATCACTGGATATATTTTTTGTATCACCCGCACTTTAGTAGGTGATAAACTGTAAATAATTCCATCAGTTATGATTCGAGAGTGTCCTGTGTGTCACTAGTACTCTGTACATAGCTCCACTTTTGTACTAGGTTTGACGCTCCTTGAGCGTAATAAATTGATTAAAACAAATAAAACAACCCCATCCATAAAGTTTTCAAATCGTTTCTTAAAACAACTGATAGTTTCAGCGCTTACTACATGGTTACTAAGTTTATTCCATTCGTCGACCACCCTATTAGTGAACCAATTCTTGCCTATTTCCTTTTTAAATCTAAATTTGTCCCGTTTATAACCATTACTGCGAGTCTTGCCCTGTTGTTTTAATATGATGACCTTGTTTGCATCACCCTTGTTAAAGCCTTTGATCCATTTGAACACTTCTATTAGATCACCCCGCACTCTCCGTCTTTCCAGAGAGTGGAAGTTAAGATACCTAAGCCTCTTTTCGTAAGGTAAATTTCTGAGTCCATGATATATACATAATGTGTAATGTATATAATATACAACAATATAATATATATATCATATAAATAAATGTTGGAATTAGCAAACGCCCGCATTAGATCTATGATGTTACGTAGAATCTATGGGTAGATGGTCGTGAGTTCGATTCCCGGGACCCACTGCGGGCTTCCCGCGTTGGTTCCTGACAGACCTGGCCAGGCGTGGAGGCGACCAAAACATCGCTCTAAAAAAAAAAAAAAAAATCGGTCTGCTTCCCACAACCGACAGGTCTTTGCCCTCCCATGGGTTTCTCACTTCCCACTACGGAACTCCAAGACACCACACAGGTAGTAATAAACATGGTTGACCAAGGCTGCAGACTCTTTTGGTCCTTAACTATGCCATATGTCATCATTATTATAATCATTTTACTATTATACATTTTTTTCTTACCTTCATTTGTCTATTCATTTATTTATTTGTATATGCACCAACTGGTTTATTTACATATTCCTTTGCCTATTTATCAATAACTTTATTTATTTATTCATTTATACTTTCATTTATTCAATGATATTTTTATCGTTATCTACTTTTCATTATTTTTTTCACGCCCAAATTTTCGTGCCTGTAAAATTCGTCACTTTATTCAACTTGTTTTGTCGTACTCTCTGGGTACAACAATGCTTTTTCGTCTTTCTATCTTTGGTGTTCATTATTCGCTGTGTTAACGTGTGAGTAACAGGCACTAGGCTAGCTGCAAATTTCTCCAATTTCTTTCTCTTTTATCTTATCATAATTTTCTATTGTTATTCATATTTATATTCATATTATTCATATTATTCATATTCATATTATCACATATATCATCGTTATCATATTTATCATATCATATTTATCATCATTATCATCATTATGATTATTATTGTCATCATTGTTATGATCGTTATTATGATTGTTATTTTGATCGTTATCGTTATTATTATCGTTATCATTATCGTTATTATCGTTATTATTATCGTCATCGTTGTCATCATTATTATCATAACTAATATCATTATTACTATTAATGTATCAATATTGACATTATTAGTATTGTTATTACTACCACCACTATAATAATTATTACTGTTATTGTTACTATTATCATTGTTATTACTCGTTATCATTATTGTTATTACTATTAAAATTATCATTATTATTATTATTATTATTATTATTATTATTATTATTATTATTATTATTATTATTATTATTATTATTATTATTATTATTATTATTATTATTATTATTATTATTATTATTATTACTATTATTACTATTATTACTATTATTATTTTCTTTAATGACATTAATATATTTATCATTATAATTATTAATATTGTTATCATTATCATTACTATTGTTATCATCATCATTACTATTATTATTACTCTATTATTACTATTATTATTTTTACTACTCTCGAAGGTGTAGAAGTTCTTGAAGATCCTGAAGATCTCGAAGTTCTCGAATACCCTGAAGGTCTCGCAAATCTTAAGGGTTTCGAGCGTTTACAAGCTCCTGAAGGTCTCGAAGTTCTTGAAGTTCTGGAAGGTGTAAAAGTTCTGGAAGGCGCGTAGGCAATGGAAGGCGGCGTTGAGGTCCTAGAAGGCGGCGCTGAGGTCCTGGAAGGCGGCGCTGAGGTCCTGGAAGGCGGCGCTGAGGTCCTGGAAGGAGGCGCTGAGGTCCTGGAAGGCGGCGCGGAGGTCCTGGAAGGCGGCGCTGAGGTCCTGGAAGGCGGCGCTGAGGTCCTGGAACGCGGCGCTGAGGTTCTGGAAGGCGGCGCGGAGGTCTTGGATGGCGGCGCGGAGATCCTGGAAGGCGGCGCGGAGGTCCTGGAGGGCGGCATGGAGGTCCTGGAAGGCGGTGCTGAGGTGCTGGAGGGCGGCGTGGAGGTCCTGGAAGGCGGTGCGGAGGTCCTGGAAGGCGGCGCTGAGGTCCTGGAAGGCGGTGCTGAGGTCCGGGAAGGTTGCGGTGAGGTCCTGGAAGGCGGCGCTGAGGTCCGGGAAGGCGGCGCGGAGGTTCTGGAAGGCGGCGCGGAGGTCCTGGAAGGCGGCTCTGAGGTCCTGGAAGGCGGCTCTGAGGTCCTGGAAGGCGGCGCGGAGATCCTGGAAAGCGGCGCGGAGGTCCTGGAAGGCGGCGCTGAGATCCTGGAAGGCGGAGCTAAGGTCCTGAAAGGCGGCGCTGATGACTTGGAAGGCGGCGCTGAGGTCCTGGAAGGCGGCGCTAAGGTCCTGGAGTGCGGCGCGGAGGTCCTGGAAGGCGGCGCGGAGGTCCTGGAAGGCGGCGCGGAGGTCCTGGAAGGCGGCGCGGAGGTCCTGGAAGGCGGCGCTAAGGTCCTGGAAGGCGGCGCGGAGGTCCTGGAAGGCGGCGCGGAGGTCCTGGAAGGCGGCGCGGAGATCCGGGAAGGCGGCGCTGAGGTCCTGGAAGGCGGCGCTAAGGTCCTGGAAGGCGGCGCTGAGGTCCTGGAAGGCGGCGCTAAGGTCCTGGAAGGCGGCGCGGAGATCCTGGAGGGCGGCGTGGAGGTCCTGGAAGGCGGCGCTGAGGTCCTGGAAGGCGGCGCGGAGGTCCAGGAAGGCGGCGCGGAGGTCCTGGAAGGCGGCGTGGAGGTCCTGGAAGGCGGCGTGGAGGTCCTGGAAGGCGGCGCGGAGGTCCTGGAAGGCGGTGCGGAGATCCTGGAAAGCGGCGCGGAGGTCCTGGAAGGCGACGCGGAGGTCCTGGAAGGCAGCGCGGAGATCCTTGAAGGCGGCGCTGAGGTCCTGGAAGGCGGCGCGGAGGTCCTGGAAGGCGGCTCTGAGGTCCTGGAAGGCGGCGGCGAAGGTCTGGAAGGTCTCGACGGTCTGGAAGGTCCCGACGGTCTGGAAGGTCTCGACGGTCTGAAAGGTCTCGACGGTCTCGAAGTTCTGGAAGGTCTCGACGGTCTGAAAGGTCTCGACGGTCTCGAAGTTCTGGAAGGTCTCGAAGCTCTAGAAGGTCTCGAAGTTCTAGAAGGTCTCGAAGTTCTGGAAGTCCTTGGTGTTCGTAGACTGCTCGTTCCGGCTACCCCGTCTCACTGGCGAGTTGTCAACAGACGCCATGAAGAGAGTCTAAGAAGTGTGTAACTGGGATGAGGGGATTGGTCGAGTGTTTTAGCTCATTCCCGGGACTTCCCGTACTCGAATATAAAAACCAGTCGTCTGTCAGAATAAAGTGTATTTGTAAAATTGTGTGTGTGTGTGTGTGTGTGTGTGTGTGTGTGTGTGTGTGTGTGTGTGTGTGTGTGTGTGTGTGTGTGTGTGTGTGTGTGTGTGTGTGTGTGTGTGTGTGTTTTTGTGTCTGCGTGTGTGTGCGTGTGCGAGTGCTCATTGTACGTATGTAAACAGAGCGCTCATAAGTGCTTTCATTTATTGAAGTATTTTTTTCCATCTTTCGATTAGATCACAAAGAACTGCAAATACATCTATACTGTAGGGTGCAACAGGGGAAACGCCTGTTTTTCACAACTGAAAAACTTTGCGTATTTCAAAGAGAAACTAATCCTAATTACTCCCAGTTAAAGACACATTATTGCATTTTTAGAAAGACACAACCAACTCAACTGTCTGACTATATTAGTCTCCTTCAGGTGACGTCAGTTGTCAGCACCAGTGAATTTTTAGTATGCTGACACGGGATAATCACGGTTCCCATAGGTCAGCTCGTCAGCCAGTGTGCCTCAAGAGGTTAATTAATGAAGTAACGTAAACATTAGGACGTGGACATAAGACGCTTGATTATGTCTTCCGGAAACGTTAAAGACAATAGCGTTATGACGTAATAACGCAATGAATAAAAATAAAAAAAACCTATTCAGTGATGGATACAGGATTAGAGTTTGATTATTTTGTCTTATATTGTAGGGCGTACTAATAATAATTTGTGTAGGGAAGGATGCATTGCGTTACGGCGACGTGTCGACAGAATTTTGTATATGTATATATATATATATATATATATATATATATATATATATACGTATGTATATACATATATATATGTATATATACATACATATATATATGTATATTCATACGTATATATATATATACATATATATATATACATACGTATATATATATACATATATATATACATATATATATATATATACATACGTATATATTTATATATATATATATATATATATATATATATATATATATATATATATATATACGTGTATATATATATATATATATATATATATATATATATATATATATATATATATATATATATATATATATATCAGACAATCTCCTTGACAGTAGCGCACGGGATTCGAACCCGCTGCATCTGGAAGTAAACTTTAAAGACACACTCGCCTTAGACCGCTCGACCACTTGACGGGATAAAACCATGGGAACTCATAGTCAAACTGACTATCGAGATTGGGGAGGGCGCTCACTACACCCATTAACACCCATTTTCACCCCATGGACACCTCACCCAGTGGGAGTAGTAAGGACCGGAACGAATCTCTTCACGCTTGTCGCCAAGGTAACTATTTGAGAAATTCGCTAGTGAACAGCGACATCAATCAGACAATCTCCTTGACAGTAGCGCACGGGATTCGAACCCGCTGCATCTGGAAGTAAACTTCCAAGACACACTCGCCTTAGACCAATCGACCACTTGAAGGTATAAAACCATGGGAACTCATAGTCAAACTGACTATCGAGATTGGGGAAGGCGCTCACTACACCCATTAACACCCATTTTCACCCCATGGTCACCGCACCCAGAAGAAGGTAACGAAATTAATTAACATCGCAAATGCAGTAGTAGATGGTGTTAAATTTTAGAATTTGCATGGTCATTATGATCCCGGATATCTCTACGATTCACTATTGAAAAGAGTGTAGAGAACAAAATTCCTTTTTTAGACGTGTGGGTAGATCCCCTCTAAGCATAAGAAAAGGGAGGATACGGGCTTACGTTGCCAGGGCCCTCAAAAATTGTTCAAGTTGGAATCTTCTTCACCAAGAATTAAACAGGATAAAACAAATCTTAACTAATAATGGCTTCCCGTTCAAAGACATTGACAAAGAAATTAAAAATAAACTGGATTTAGTCAACACCACCGCTTTAGATGAAAGTAGTAAATTCAATAACATTAACCTTTACTACCAGAACACAATGTCTTCAGCTTATAAAAAAGATGAAAAGGTCCTGAAAGAAATAATAAAAAAGAATTGTAAACCTACAAAAGAAGGAGATAAGCTTAATTTGATAATTTATTACAGGAACCCCAGAACATCATCTCTAATCATGAAGAATAATTTGGCAGCACAAAAGGATAAATTAAAACAGAGCAAGGTTGTGTACAAATATACTTGTAATTTTAACAAAGACGGTGCGCTTTGTACAGACGAGTATATCGGGTACACAATACAAACACTTTCACAAAGACTCACGTACCACATGCAGAACGGGGCAATAAAATGACACATGACGAAATACCACAAGAGCAACATATCAAGAGAACACCTAAACAAGAACACAATGATAACCGCCAGGAATAGTAATATAACAAAACTAAAATGCATGGAGGCAGTGATGATAAGAAATTTTATGCAACTTATTAACACACAACAAAATATGTAAGGGACCCTAGAGTTGTATGGGTCACGAGTAGCGGTCTGGAAAGGATGAACTGTCACAGTCCTAGATCTCTCCTAATGTACATATCTTTGTAATATATATGTACGTATTTATTTCTGAATAATTTACCAGAAGATGCCTAATGCATAGGCGAAACGTTGTAAAATGTTAGTTTTCCTACCCAATCATGGACTCATTTGGAAGTATTATATACCTTCTCGCTCCTTTAAAGAGAAAAGTTATTAGAAGAGTAGAAAGTCTCAATAAGAAGATAACTAACGCCCAGTTTGCTGTGTTGTTTAATAAGAAATGCATTGAAGAGAACCTGCTCCCTAAATTCACTAGTATATATATATATATATATATATATATATATATATATATATATATATATATATATATGTATATATATGCAGAAGAAATCACTTGAACGCGTGATACTAGTATGCAGACAAACCACTGGGAAAATGAAAGAGATGAGACCGAGCGCTTTCGTCTATTCAGACATTTTCAAGGTATAGATACATAAAAGAGACAAGTATATATAGTCAGAAGGTTAAGGTGGATCTCTCCCAGTGCCATATTGGCTCAAGTGTCCGGACATTTGGCTTACAATTTTTGTTATAATAAATTCATCCAATTTGTATAATCCTTGACTTAAATTTAAATTATTAACAAATGTATTCTTGATCAGACTGGATTCTATGATGTTTCTATTCAAATAAGAATTACTTTTGACAATTACTTTAGCTTCATTCCAATTGATACAATGGTTAAAATCCCTAAGATGGACAAATAACGCGTTGGACGTTTGACCACTTCTAACGCTATATTTGTGTTGCTTTATTCTGACTATATATACTTGTCTCTTTTATGTATCTATACCTTGAAAATGTCTGAATAGACGAAAGCGCTTGGTCTCATCTCTTTCATTTTCCCAGTGGTTTGTCTGCATACGTATATATATATATATATGTATATATTTATATATATATATATATATACATATATATATATATACATACGTATTTGTATATAAATATATATATATATATATATATATATATATATATATATATATATACATATAAATAAATATATATATATATATATATATATATACGTATATATATATATATATATACGTATATATATATATATATATATATATATATATATATATATATATATATATATATATATATATATACATATGCAATATAAACACTAGGAGAGTGTGTTCACAAATGCGTAAGTAACCACTAGGAAAAGTAAACTAACGAAGCAGAGCGCTTTCGTATAATTACATCTTCAGTGCAGATACAAAGAAGGAATTATAAGATGAAGAAACAAGGTACAGAATATATGACATAGTGAAGAGGGCATTCGGAGAGGTAGTGGAAGAAGTACACGTCACGGACGTTTGGGCCGTTCTGGTAGCCAACAATATGGGACGTTTGGGCCGTCCTGGTAACCAACAAGTATGGGACAACTACTCATAATTTTTATTACAATTTAAACAATTTTGAAATTTCATGAGAAATAAAACTATCTAATTTGTACAAACCTTGATGAAGATTAACATTTATCCCCTTACTAGATTTGATCAAACTGCATTCAATTAAATTTCTTTCTGTTATGTTGTTATTGTATGTGATGACTTTAGCGTTATCCCAGTCAACTGGGTGGTTAAAATGGTTCATGTGGTATATTCAACCACATGAACCATTTTATATATATATATATATACATATATATATATATATATATATATATATACATATATATATATATCAAGTACTACTATTACACAGGACGTTCGCAGCCAGATTCCTGGCTCCGCTAGCGGAGGCCATTGCTTTCTTTATAACCTAACCTTTTATATTGGACAACTATATCAAAACTAGAAACCTAACATTGTATATAGGACAAATACATCGACTATTGGCTTATTCAATGCAGTATAAGTTAATATAAATTTTTATAGTGAAAAAAAACTATTTTTAAGGTTTTGTTATGCATTGAAATGCCAATTTTAGCCGGACTTAACAGGTATTATTGTATGAGGTTAGTGGTCACCAGGGTTGGCGATTTTTTTATTTATTTATTTTTTTTTATATATGAAAAAATCGATTTTTGTTATGTAAATCAGATTTATTTGATTTAAATAGTTTTTTATAGATTTTAAATATTGTAGGATTTCTATCTGATATGCGATCTGATTGCTAAAGGACATTTTAAGCATATTAATATAAGGAGCAGTGTTATGTAGACTTGCCACAAATACATAAGGAACGGTATAAGCCTACATGTAGTATATATTACTGTGCAGCCCACAACTTTCAACAAGATTCTTATTGAAAGTTGTTCTAGGTAAGCAACTTCTCACTGAGTCAGTTACTGCTTTGGAATGAACCAGGAAGGATGTCTTCTGGACCTGGTAGAGTGGTTCCTTCAGGCAGAAAAAGTTATCCTGTCTAGAATTATTTTGAAAAACTACCAACAACTGCTGGCAAAGGGTACCGAGCTAAATGGAAAGACTGCAGCCAGGAACTACAGGGCATTATGTCAAGATTAAAATCTCAAAGGGATAAATGCCAAGGTCAGCCATAGCATACAGAAGAAATTGATGACCCAGGTAAATACTTTTACTTATATTGTGTGCATTTCTCCCTTTTCATACGCAACTATATAAATTTGGTGAACAATGGAGAGCATGTGCAATAAAAATGTGAAGGCCTAAAGAGATGATTCTTCAACTTCATTACTTTTTAATTTGGTTTTTATTCATTTCATTCAACATTGTGTATTATATTTCATAGGTTCTATTGGAATTCAGCCCACATGGGATTCAGCCCAAAGGGATTTAGCCTACCGTAACACAACTGACCCATTATTCTTAGTGAATTTAAAAGTGGACTGAATCCTGTGTGGGCTGAATTCCAAGCCCACCTATTTCATATCCTGTTAATTATTTCCAAATGATTTAGTGGCTTGTGTGAATATGATCATTATCTAAAAAAAATAACTACTGTACTCAAAAGTAGCCTAAATCACACTGTATTCATTCATTTATTTATTCATTTATAAATTATGCAATATGCTAAAATTTTCTGTTTCCATTTCAGGATCTGTATCAACAGCTTCAATCCCTTCATCATCGGCTCCACTTAAATTATCTGCAAACCTGACTCCACCATTAAAAAGGTCACTATCAGACTCCTCCACAGGCGCCACTTCTGCTAAATCATTTTCATCTAAAAGAAAGTCATCAACATCTCTGAACAGATTTATCATAAAAACTTCAGCCTCTCAAAAGGAAAATCTCGACTAAGAAGTTGCAAAAATTATATTTGCTACAAATTCACCATTTCGTCTTGTTCAGCATCCTCAGTTTTTCAAGATGGTTCAGAACCTGAGGCCAGGTTATATTCCTCCATCCAGAAAAGATAATGCTGATAAGTACTTGAATCTTGTGTATGAAAAGGAATATAAAAAGAGTGCAGATGACCTGAATAATGAAACTGTCTTTCAATTGATGGGTGGTCTAACATCCATAATGAGCCCACAATATGTATCAATCTAACAACATCCACTGGTCAGATTTATTTAGTTGACGCCATAGACACACCAGGGAAACCTCACACTGCTGAATATCTTCTACAACTTGTACAAAATTCGATCAAGAAGGCTGAACAAGATTTTGGTTGTCACATTGGAAGTGTTGTGACAGACAATGCAGCAAATGTCACAAAGATGAGAAAAGTCTTAGAGGAATCGAGTGAACCTGAGCATACCGTCCTCACATACGGATGTGCAGCACACCTACTAAATCTACTGGCTCATGACCTTGAGATTGATAATGTAAAAGAACATTTGGTCAATGTAGTTAAATATTTTAGAAATAATCATTATGCTGCTTCAAAGTATCGGCAGGACGGTGGTCAGTGTCTAGTCATGCCCCAGGACATAATGTTGAGCACAATGTCAGACTGTCTCAAGGTCAATTCTAATGAAGATCTGTGAAGTCAACAGGGAAGCTATTGATACTGAAGTAAGAAACAAGTATCAAATTTAGGCCTAAAACGTTCGGCTGAGGAATTACTGGATAGATTGCACCCAATAGCAAAGGCTCTAGATGAGGTCCAAAGTGACAAGTGCACTATTGCTCAAGCGGTAGATGTTGGGAAGAAATTACTTGGCCATTTCACAAACAATAAACATACTGAAAAACTGGTGAAAAAAGGTATACACAGTTTGTCACCAAAGCTCACATACTTGCCAACATGCTTCATCCAACACTGCCACTCATCACCAATATATGCATATACACACATATTATACATTTCTTAAGCTCATCATTTGTATATTGTATGTAAAGCTACAGTTTTAGAATAACTTACTGGATGCAAAAACATAATCTATGTACGATTCATCAACTTTGTGTATATATGCATATGTTAACATGTACACATACTCGTCTATTCTATATTTTTTATATATTTTAAGCTTATCATTTGTATACTGTATGTACAGCTACAATTTCAAAGTAACTTATTGGACGCACAAACATAATTTACATAGCATTCATCAACTTTACTTTTATAACTATCAGCTTCACTAACTCCTTTACTCTATATTTGTTATATATCTTAAGCTTATCATTTCTATACTGTATATACATAAATACATACATATACCAAGGCCTTTTTCCCCCTTACCAGGGGGGTAGCCAAAAGGGACAAGGCACAAAAACATTCCCACCCATTTCATCCCCGAAAACACTCCACACCCCTCCACCCTCCCTCCCATCTTAGCACCTCCTAGATGACGGGTCATCCCTGCACCCTGTCCACTGCCCTGGGTCAGAAGCAGTGTCGCAGGACACAGCACATCCACAGCAAGGCCGCTTCATTAAATCACCCCCATTCCCCCACACCTCCTTTACTAGTCTTTCCTCACTCATTCTTTCCATGTGTCCAAACCATCCTAATACTCTTTCATCCACCCTATCTCCCAACTCCCTTTCCACCCCTGTTCTCCTC
>NW_027467554.1:135000-145000 GCF_046742065.1 Oratosquilla oratoria
GAGTGATGATGACAACTACGAGACTAACAACATAGCAACGGGATAAAGGAAATATGTCAATTTCAACGAGCCAAGTGGATCTGGGAACGGACTAAACGAAGTGACCAGTGACATGGGTAAGAAAGAGCGTACAACACTAGGATATCAGGAGGAAAATATACAACACAAGCGGCAAGAACAATGGAACAGTGAAAGAAGACCAAAACTATATTTCCCTACAGCCAACGCAGAACTAAACCTGGAAAAGGAAATCAACAGGACCTTAAGATTATTCAAAAGGCATCCCCAATTTGAGGAGTTGTTTAAGGAAGGGAAGAATAGGCCACACATTTAACAAGCCATGGGTTTGAAAATATAAAGATGGTGGCTCCAGATTCAACCGAAAATCTTACAAAATTTGTCATTTTCAATTTTCCTCTTGATGTATATCATAATGATTATTTGGACAATGAGAAATTTGTAAGGGTTAAACGTAGAATCATTAAAGTTGAAGGGGAATTGGTGGAGAAATCGCAGCTTATCGCACTCATGAAAGGACAGGTGACGCAAAATATTTATAAAGTGTTTAGGGGACAAGAAAATTGATATTTACAAAGAGGAACATGTAATATGCTACAAATGCAGCAGCAAATGGGGACGTATGGCATGGAAATGCAATGAAAGCTTTAAGTGTGGGTATTGTGGTGAAAGACACGCGTCCAAAGAATGCACTGACAAAATTAACGAATTTTTTTTATGCCCAATGCCTTTTAATGTTCTCATGGATCAAATTGCAAGTTACAACTTTTCCTACGGAGCTGAAATGATCATTTATGCTGATGAAATCCTTATACAATGCAAAACTAACGAGTCGATGAGTAATGCTTTAAGTGACCTACAACATGTGTGTAAAATATTGGGATTAGTTATAAATGAAAATAAAACTAGATATCAAACATGAATGACAAACGATGAAGAGTTCTGGTTAAATGAAGTAAAATTAGAAAAAAGTGAATTGAACACTTATAAATATCTTGGTATGTATACATCATTTAGTAATACCAAAAGCCAAATATCACGTGTTAAAAACATATGTATATGTCTAGACTCAAACCTATAAGCTTGACTTCAATCGTAGGAAAAATGATGGAAACTATCATCAGAGATGCTATCGAACATCATTTAAAAAGTAACTGTTTGATAAATGATAGCCAGCCAGCATGGATTCAGACGGAAACTTTCTTGCCTGACTAACTTACTCGAATTCTACTACACAGTCATCTCGAATTATGACAAAAGAAACAATATAGATTAAATATGTCTAGAATTTGCAAAAACTTTTGATACCGTTCCCCACGTAAGGCTACTTACTAAATTAGCTTCACACGGAGTAAGTGGTAGCCTATTAGGTTGGACTAGAAATAGGTTAAATGATCGAAAACAGAGAGTTGTTTTAAATGGTAAAACTTCTAGATGGAAAAATGTTACGAATGGAGTTGCTCAGGGTTCCGTTCTTGGGCCACTTCTATTCATAGTATATATAAGTGGTATAGACTACGGACTAAAACCTATTGTCTCCAAATTTGCTGATGATACGAAACTGTGCGGAATGGCAAATGATCACTTAAATCAATCAAATATTCAAGAAGATTTAGATCAATTACAACAATGGTCTGAAAAGTGGCTCATGAAATTTAACACAAGCAAATGCAAGGTTATGCACATAGGTAAAAATAACAGTAAGTACGATTACAGGTTATTTGGAAATTCGTTAACAAAAGTGGATAGTGGAAAGGATCTCGGCGTAATTATCAGTAACGATCTCAAATCATCTAAACAGTGTATTTCAGCCTCTGAGAAAGAAAATAAGATTCTAGGACTAATTGCGCGATCTTTTGACTTCAAAAGTCCATCACTCATTAACAAGCTATATAAATCGTTAGTTCGTCCACATTTGGAATATGCTGTTTCCGTATGGTCACCGAATCTTATTAAAGATATTGACAGATTGGAAAAAGTACAACGGTGAGCCACAAAACTGATTCCAAATATCAAAACTAAATCATACGAAAATCGACTAAAACGTATGAATCTTTTATTCCCTAAAAAAGTGTAGACTCAGAGGTGACTTGATACAGGTGTTTAAGATTCTAAAGGGAATCGACAACCTCAAAAGTGACCAAATTTTCACACTGAATGAGAATCCGACAAATAATAATGGTCTCAAACTGTCAGAAAATAGATTTCATTTGGAAGTGAGTAGAAACAACTTGACCAACCGTGTACAATGTAGTTCAGTTCGAAGTTTACATAAACTTCTAAACAAGATGCTGTAATTTATTCTATATCATTTGTTTGCTATTATTTGTCTGTTTATTATTATTTGCTTGATTTTCATTTATCATTAGTTATCTGTCAAGCCTTGTCTCGGCCCAAACTACTATTGCCACCAGACTCTCCACACTGGCGGAATCCCAACACACCTTCGTCTCCTCCATCTCCATGCTTGCCGAGAGAATGGAATCAATTGCAACTCGTCTCGACAAACTCTGTAAGTTACAACCCAGCACTAGCCAGTCTTCCTCGAATCGTCCATCTACCTCCACACTCCGGTCTCCTATCAGCAAACGCGACAATCTTAACTAACATTCACCTAGACCTCTTTACATGGAACATCAATGGTATCACCAACCACAAAAAATACACACAATTGAAGGCTTATTTACAGATACATCACCCTTGTGTCATTTTTCTCCAGGAGGCGTTTCCAAACCGGCCCAACACTGCACCACAGGCACCCTCCCTTCCCGGATATATCCCCTATATTCATACGATAGGAAACGGTCTTCTAACATACATACACAATACACTGATACACCGTCCTCTGCGCTCCTCTACAGACCCTGACGTAACATTCCAAATCTTCGAGATAGAAATTGGGGGCGGAATCCTACAGCTCTGCAATATCTACTCTGCTCCCGCACGCCTTCGTCCAACCACTCTTCCACCACCTACGATGAAAGGCATAATATACGCAGGGGGTTTCAATGCTCGACATCCTGCATTGGGAGATCGTCCTGGCACCACTAACCTCCCTGGTGTTCACCTGCTATCCTTCATCCGACAACATCATCTGACCCCCTGGGACACAGGTGGCGCCACACACTCATGGTACCTAGACACCCGACTTCAGGACGCACAGAAAGAAGCGGAGCGCGATGGACTCATGTTCGAAGCTAACCCATCTCCTGAACTACTTCATCGTTACCAGCAATCCAGAGACTATTTAACAACCCTCCTAGAATGTGTAAGTACTGACTCCTGGAAGAGATTCACGGACAGAATTAATCACCAAACTAGTATAACCTCCATGTGGCACCTTATTCGCAGAGTAATTAAGAAGACTCCTGCTACTGCCCGTCATCATTCCCCCACCGTATTTGCCGAACAGCTCATCGACACGTGGTCAAACCAGTCCAACCCTGCCAAACTACCTGCCCCAGTCCAAGATGCCCTCTCCTCCGGTGCTTTTGCTCGTGGACTCCGCCTATTACATGCTTTGCTGCAAGAGGATGATGAAGAAACTATACCGATCACTGAAGATGAACTACGACGTGCTCTCTTGAGAGGTAAAGCCACGTCCCCTGGGGATGATGGCATTACCTACAATGTGCTATGTTTACTGCACCGCGTACCCGGTAACCCCCTCCTTCGCCTCTACAACATGTACAATATGTACAATAATCCCCATACCCAAGCCCGGCACAGCAAATTTCAGGCCCATCTCCCTTACATCCTGCTTCTGCAAAGTAATGGAAAGGATCTTGCTCACCCGACTGATGTACCAACTACAAGATCGCCTTTCTCCACGTCTCTTCGGCTTTCTACCCCAACGCAGCACCCATCACTGCCTCGTCGACTTATATTCTCGCCTCTCGCGTGACAGTGTTTTGGCATTTGTAGATCTAAAAAGTGCATTTGGTATAGCTAACCGAGACATTATTTTAGATCAATTAATTGACTTTGGAATTAAGGGTAAATTGTTACGATGGATTAAGGGCTACCTCAGTAACCGAACCTCCCGCGTTTTCTTCAGCGGTGCCTACTGTACAGCTCCTCACGGGATTTTCATCTCGGCACTCCTCAAGGAGGGGTACTAAGTCCATTTATCTTCAATATACTAATGCATCGTCTCCTCAGTCTTTGCCCACTATTCCTGAGGTCACAATTACATGCTATGCAGATGATCTATGTATTCACTCTACTTCCCCAGCACACCTACAACTCTTTCTTACTTCTCTCTCCCAGGCTTCTGCTAACTGTGGTCTTGTTGCTTTCCCACAGAAGAGCAGAATTTTCTCCTACCGCCCTCCTGCCACGCTGCCAGAGTTCATGATTGGAGACTGCATCATCCCACTAAGCTCCCAGTACTGCTACCTTGGTGTACCAGTACGAATCTCGGAAACTCTTCCTGCCCGGCGTCAATCCCATCCCGTAATTCGTGAACTGCTAGATCGTCTCCAACGTCGGCTCCGGCCTCTCCAGTGGCTCACCAACAACTCCTCCGGTATCTCCATCCCCGTGGCCAGAACTGTCTATATTACTTTTATACGCTCTGTTGTTGATTACCTCTCCCCTGCCTTAATTCAAGTTCCTCGATCTGCTTTAGAGCCATTGGAGATTTTTCAGAACAAAGCAATGAGAACAATTCTTGGTTGCCCAATGACTACCAGAATTGTCAACATGCAACGGGAATTACGGCTTCCCTCCCTAGTTGAGAGGATTTATTCTAACGTCAGCTGCCTCACAGTTAAGTGTATACACTTCCCCCACCTCTCACCTTCACAGCGCTGGTCAGAGCTTCTCTCAGCCCCGCTCCGCCCGTCCCCCACCTCATGCCCCCCGGTCGCCGTCTCATAAGGTCTATCTCCTCCTTCATTCGCAGCCTAGATTTACAAGTACCAGTAGCTGACGTACCCCCAGGCCCTCCCCCGTGGGCGCTACCATCGCCTGTGGTTAGCTTCACTCCTACAGCAAAATGTGACCCACCTCCTCTACAACTACAGCTGGCTTTGGAACATGTTACCCAAGTAACATCCTCCATCACTGCTACGCATCGCCTCTACACTGACGGATCGCTACAATCAGATGGTGCAGCTGGAGGAGCAGTCTTCTCACCTGACCTACCGCCGCCTCCTGAGGGCTGGGTCGGCCGTCGACTCCGAGACCACTCCAGCTCCACGTTGTGCGAGCTATACGCCATTTTAGATGCTATCAGTTTGTCAAAAAGGAGTTAATGGTGTCATTATATGTGACTCTAAGCCTGCACTGCAATCCCTCTCCGCTATTCATCCCACTCACCATTCTGTTGTACAATAAATCCTTTCCTTTCTATCTCTACTGACTATCCGTAATTTCTGCATTAGAATTGTTTGGATTCCATCTCATGTAGGTTTACACCATAACACCAAAGTAGACCGCCTAGCAAAGGAAGCCTGCCGACTCCCCCGTCGTGGTGATGGACGACCTCTCTCCCTGCCATGTTACCTTAACAGGGCCCGCTCCGCTGCACTTCTACCGGAGCATCGTCGACGGGACACCGAGAGACCCTTCAGTGACACCATCAACCACTACGAATCCGTATGCCGCCACAAATACACGTACCGCCGCAGGGGACTTATGGTTCGTCGCCACAATGTTGTCTCAGCCCGACTGCGGCTAGGCTACCGTCCACCGTGGCAGGTCTCCGGGGTGGAGGTGCGAACCTGTATTCACAGAATGTCTCCTATGCCACGCTCCACTAGCCAACACCATCGAGCACTACTGCATAGCGTGCTCACTGTAAGACATCTAATACCCCAGGGACTACCATTAGATGCCATCTGTCGTCATCTCCTATCACAAAATAAATTAGATGAAATACTTGTCCGTTACCCCCGCTTTGGTGGATTTTCATAATACCTGATGCCCTGCGTGACATCTCAAGCTTACTTCCCTTTTGAATCAATGTACAATACCCAGTGTCCTATCTTATGTTACCTGCAACTCATGTATTGTATGTAAGTGTGTATATAAAAGTGTATGTGCACGTGTGTAAGCATGTGCATCCCAGTTGCCTTCCTATATTCATTATGAAAACCTCCCCCCACTGTATGACGCTATTGCGTAATAAATTAAATAAAATAAAAAATCTATCCAATCGTAGCAAAATAAATCGTTTCTGGTACCAAGTTTGTTACGGAAAGATTGATACCCAATCACGCACTACATTTGGTCATCGAGTAGGCACTGCTCTCAGCCAATCAGGATGATGAGCCCCCACCCCCTCCTACCCGCATCCTTTGGTAGGTTAGCTCCTGTCGTTCATTCGAATTAGTGACTTTTGTAATATGTGTGTTAGTGTGTTTGTGTGTCTGTGATCAAAATTGGTGGACCGGACTATCTAGGTCTTCGTGAACGAGTCAATGAAATAGTGACAATCTGATATAGAAAAGCTTTTGTGTGTTCTCTACACCCTCAAGACCACCGTGAAAGGATTTTCCATCCTAAATCGAGAATCTTAGATGAGACTAGGGTGAGTGTGACACTACAATGCAAACGCTAGAATGACACAGGGTGACGGGGACACACTTGCCCAAGGGTGAGGAGCTTTGAAGTCTTTATAAAGGCTTAGAACTCTAGTTACTTTTGTCAGGATTTATCTGTTAAATTCGATTTTTATTACAGCAGGTTTAGTTAATCTCGTGGTTAAATAACGCATATTCTACGCCTGTTACTTTCAGTGTTCTTTAATTGCATTGATTAACCACACGTGATCCAGCATTTGCAATGTTGGGAGTGCAAAACCCCGGTCACACATAGACGACTTAGGTGTTCGTTTGAGTAGAAACGACTTCGTTGACTTTTTTTTTAGAATCTCCAAATGTCATATTACTTTTGTGTCATATGTTGAGAAGCTACATGACAAACTAAGAGGCGTTAAACCTAGAATACGAATATTAGACACCACGTTGTTGAATTGTCTCTAGCGAAGTCTAGAATACCGCAAGCGAAGTCGTCCTGCAGCTTTTCAAAATCAAAACATTTGACGAGAATGATGATAGTATGATAAGAGCTTTAGGTAATTCAAAAAAACACCTAGTTTCCATTACGAAACAAATTCTACTTATAGACTATAGATTTCCGTTGCACTTCGTATAGCCTACACCCTATATTCGTATTATCCATATTGATATCGTAGCATATAGAAATACTATATATCTCGAATAGATTTTGAATTCTGTTTCATGCGTTAGACACAGAAAATGTAATTGAGTAAACTTGTAGGCCCGTGTTTCTCAGCTAGGGCTCCGCAGATACTAAAGGCTCCACAGGGCTGGAAATTTGAACATATTAGGACCCTGTCACGCATACACGACTCGAGTTCGTTTGAGTGGAAACGACTTAGGTTAAAATCTTTTATTTTTCGAATCTCCAAATATCAAATCAACTTTGGGTCATATACGTGGAAACTGAATGACGAACTGTGAGAAGTTAAACCTAGACGAATGTTAGACACATTGTGAACTGTAGGCTTAGGGAAGTCGAGAACACTGTAGGCGAAGTCATCTTCCAGCTTTTCAAAATCAAAACATTTGATTAGAATCGTGATAGTGTGAATGGAGCTTAATTGCAGTTAATCCTGTCATGGCTCAGTTGTTTATATGATTCATGATTACACAATGTGTCTTAATGAAGATGTGAAAATATTTTTCTAGTTTTTTATGGCTGGTTGAGTCTCTCAGAATGTAGCGATGATTTGAATGATATATTACTATGTTATTATCACGAAATGTTTAGCAAAAGTGATTATATCCTACATAATCCCGTATCAAAGGGTCCCCTGAATATCTAAGATAATGTAAGGTCTTCATAAAGCTTGACATCGCTCACAGGCCAAGCACACTCGTTGGGTGAGTTGTCGATTTGTTTTTTATCCAAGGCTGAAATTACTTGCGCATCAGGTGTGATGCATGTCTTATTTTCGCTTTCGACCCTCATTTGCATTTTGATGTATCCTAGGGGGTTGAGGTTGTAATGTGCTTGTGATAAATGTATTTTTCGGTGGCGTAGTGTATGATTTGTGGCTGCATGACAGAGGAAGCGTGTATTTTGGTCGTTTGTTTGTGATGTAGTGATGTGAAAGTGGGTTAACCGCAAGCATTTGGTAAATTAATGCAAAATACAGACTTGCAAATGAAATACTATATGTAATACATAATAAGAACACAAGAATGAAGGAGACTGCAAGAGACCATAAGGCCTACACTAGGCAGCTCCGTATCCATCACCACCTGTCATCCCCATCCATAAAGTTGTCTAATCGTTTCTTAAAACAACTGACAGTTTCAGCGCTTACTACATGGTTACTAAGTTTATTCCATTCGTCGACCACCCTATTAGTGAACCAATTCTTGCCTATTTCCTTTTTAAATCTAAATTTGTCCAGTTTATAACCATTACTGCGAGTCCTGCCTTGTTGTTTTAATATGATGACCTTGTTTGCATCACCCTTGTTAAAGCCTTTGATCCACTTGAACACTTCTATTAGATCACCCCGCACTCTGCGTCTTTCCAGAGAGTGGAAGTTAAGATGCCTAAGCCTCTCTTCGTAAGGTAAATTTCTGAGTCCATGATATATGCATAATGTGTAATGTATATAATATATAACAAAATAATATATATTACATATAAATGAATGTTGGAATTAGCAAACGCGCGCATTAGATCTATGATGTTACGTAGAATCTATGGGCAGATGGTCGTGAGTTCGATTCTCGGGACCCACTGCGGGCTTCCCGCGTTGGTTCCTGACAGACCTGGCCAGGCGTGGAGGCGACCAAAACATCGCTCTAAAGGGAAAAAAAAAAAAAAAAAAAAATCGGTCTGCTTCCCGCAACCTACAGGTCTTCGCCCTCCTATGGGTTTCTCACTTCCCACTACGGAAATCAAAGACACCACACAGGTAGTAATAAACATGGTTGACCAAGGCTGCAGACTCTTTTGGTCCTTAAGTATGCCATATGTCATCATCATTATAATTATTTTACTATTATGCATTATTTTTCTTACCTTCATTTGTCTATTCATCTATTTATTTGTCTATTCACCAACTGGTTTATTTACATATTCCTTTGTCTATCAGTAACTTTATTTGTTCATTATACTTTCATCTATTCAATGATCTATTTATTATTATCTACTTTTCATTGTTTTTTCACGCCCAAATTTTCGTGCCTGTAAAATTCGTCACTTTATTCAACTTGTTTTGCCGTACTCTCTGGGTACAACAATGCTTAGTTTCGTCTTTCTATCTTTGGTGTTCATTATTCGTTGTGTTAACGTGTGAGCAACAGGCACTAGGCTAGCTGCAAATTTCTCCAATTTCTTTCTCTTTTATCTTATCATAATTTTCTATTGTTATTCATATCTATTCATATTATTCATATCATTCATATTCATATTATTACATATATCATTATCATCATCATAATTATTATTGTCATCATTATAATTATTATTGTCATCATTCTTATGATCGTTATTATGATCGTTATTATTATCGTTATCGTTATTATCGTTACCGTTATTATCGTTATTATTATCGTCATCGTTGTCAATATTATTATCATAACTATTATCGTTATTACTATTAATATATTAATATTAATACTATTGACATTATTAGTATTGTTATTACTACCACTACTATAATAATTATTACTGTTATTATTACTATTATCATTGTTATTATCATTGGTATCATTATTGTAATTATTATTATTATTATTATTTTTATTATTATTATTATCATTATTTTCTTTAATGACTAATACATTTATCATCATAATTATTAATATTGTTATCATTATCATTACTATTGTTATCATCATTATCATTACTATTGTTATCATCATCATCATTACTATTATTATTACTCTAATTAATTATTATTACTATTATTATTTTTACTACTCTCGAA
>NW_027467554.1:155000-157500 GCF_046742065.1 Oratosquilla oratoria
AATTATTTCTACCCACTTCCAAATTAAATCTATTTCCTGACAGTTTGAGACCATTATTTCTTGTTCTTTGGAATTCTCTTTCAATTTGTCAGCGATATTGATTTCATAGTGTTGTTTTCTTTTCTTTTTTATTGTCGTTTTTATATCTCTTTGTATTATTACATAATTTTGATTGCCATTAAGTACACCTGAGCAATTGTATTTCTTATAAGCCTGTCTCTCTTTAAAAATTTTGGACGAGCCTGATTTGAGGGGCGTCTGTCCTTAAACGGGATGTAAGTATGAATCATCTTAGTAAGCGTATTTTGAAATATTTTCCGCATCTGATCTACAAGTCCTTTGCTCAATTTTGCCTCCCAATCTGTAAGATGAAGCTCCAAACGTAGTTCTATGAACTGAGCTTTACTAAAATCGGGTATTTTAGATACACAAGTATCTATTCTAAAAATTTTAGCAGTTTGAATCTATCTAAGTTGTGGTCCCTATTTGCAATAGTTTCACCAACTTCTACATCGGTTATCATGCTTTCATGGCTAGTTATCAATAAATCGAGTAAGTTTTCATATCTTGTGGTTTCTTTTACGTTCTGAACTAAGTAATTGTTACCAAGAAAATCTATCAAGCAACTACCTATATGGCCATGTTCAATGGTCATTCAGTCAATGTCAGTAAAATTTAAACCACCCATTATCAATAAGCTCCAGTTACAGAAACTAGACAGTTCTTGAAACAACCACTTTTCGTCTGTTAATGATAATGTTTTTGGCCTATACATTACACCTATATTCATTTTTTCTCCATTTGTTTGGGTTAATTCTACCCACAAACTAACATATGGATCCTGTTTTACTTTCTCTAAAACATAGGCATGAACATTGCTTTTACAGTACAACATATCCTATCATATCAAGATTTTCGCTTTTGACATATGCCTGTATTTCTTGGAATTTATTCCTAATACTACGAGGATTAAAGTACATGGTATTAAGAAACTCGTGATTGTTTCTTTTTGACACGTTCTATATTTCAACATCACGCCTTACATTATAATTTTGATCTTTACTGACACCTTGCCCTATATTGACATTTGGTCCTTCATTGACATTTAATGTCTCATGGACATTTGCCACATCATGGACATATGGTCCTCTATGGTCATTCGATCTCTTATGTACACCTCGCCTCCCTACATCATCTCGTTCCACACCGGCCACCTGTCGTTTCCTGACATTCTGTCCGACATCCCTTCTTAAAATGATATTCTGTCCTCCACTATCATTATATACCATCTTGATATTTTGTCCTCCACTATTAATACACCCCCATCGTGATATTTTGTCCTTTGACATTACATTCTAATGTATTATTTCGTCCTCTACCGACATTATATCATAAAATGATATTTTGTCCTACACTGACACATTGTTCTACATTATTACTATACCCTGCTCCGTTTTCCCCAATACACTCTATTTCCCATTCCCTTTGATTTTTTAGCCCAAAAAAGGAACTAGTTCATTACAAACTCCCACAATGAGGTTTGTAAGGACATCTTTGCCTCTGCGAGTAAGGTGGATCCCATCAGAAACATAATGGTCATGGCGCCTGGAAGAGAGATACCAAGGATCAAGAAAGTGATATCCCAGTTGCGTGCACAATCGTGATATCCTCTCATTGATCCCTATGGCACTACTGTTCCAACATGTGCCAGAGAAGATCCTCATAAGGATCCCACAGACTACGTGACGGCTCCAACGGGATAGTGCCCTAAACATGGAAATACTTGAGCCGACAACCAGCACTAGGGTTGACACTATGTTGGCATGGAGGCAGTAAAGATGCTTAGGGCATGTTATCAAGTGGCAGAAGACCGGCTACCAAAGAAAGTACGGCCTATTTCAAAAATATCCAAGGAGACCTGGAATTTTTAAGAAAAGATACAAGGACCAGGAAAAAAAAAACACTAAAAAGTGCAACACAGACCCTACTATTCTTAACACACTATAATGACCGAAATCAATGGAGAGTAAAGTTCCAAACATGGGAAATCATTTCAGAGGAAGCCTGGAGAACACAACGCACTCTAAAGAGACAACAGCATCACGCCAGGCAGGATGGTGTGGCAGTTCTAGATACCAAGCTGACGTGTCAGTACTGGGAAAAGGTGTACAAGTCCAATTTAGATTTATGTGTCACACATACGCTTGCCGGATCAGCATCCTTGTTGCGGTCCGTCATTGCACCATCAATCATTTTCTCTCATTTAAGTTGAAATCCTCCTTGAAAACATCGAAGGTCGTTATTGGCAAGGATAGACACCTATAAGCAAACAAGCAGGCATACAAATAAGAAAGCAAAATATACATACATACATATACATATACCAAGGCTTCTTCCCCCTTCCAAGGGAGGTAGCCAAAAAGGGGAAGGCATAAAAACACTCCCACCCATTTCATCCCTAAATACACTCCACACCCCTCCCACCCTTCCTCTCATCTGA
>NW_027467554.1:165000-167500 GCF_046742065.1 Oratosquilla oratoria
TGGATTTGAGTATGGGAATATTTATTTGTTTATCTATTTATTTATTTATCAATATTTTTTTTTTTGTTGCATCCAGCCTAGTTATGGACCAAAAAGTCTACTGTTGGTATGCTCCGCCTTTGTAATCCTTTGTAAATATACATATGCATATGCATATACATATACATATACATATACATATACATATACATATACATATACATATACATATAGATATATATATACAAATACATATACATATACACATACATATACAGATACATATACATATACATATATATATACATATACATATACATATACATATACATATACATATATATATACATATACATATACATATACATATGCATATGCATATGCATATGCATATATATATACATATACATATACACATACATATACATATACATATACGTATGCATATGCATATACATATACATATACATATACATATACATATACATATGCATGTATATGTACATGTACATGTACATATACATATACATATACATATACATATACATATGCATGTATATGTACATGTACATGTACATGTACATGTACATGTACATGTACATGTACATGTACATGTACATGTACATATACATATACATTAACATATACATATACATATATATATATACATATACATATGCATATACATATACATATACATATACATATACATATACATATACATATACATATACATATACATATACATATACATATACCAGCGAAAAAAATACATGGGAGCGACGAGCGATTTCGCTCGGGAAAGTTCCAGTGTCACTCCCGCAAATGCAATAGCGGGAGCGATCCCCCACAAAAATAAATCGCTCCCGCGGTAAGATTCAACGTTTTTCATGCATTATCCATCATTTGGCAATCCCTGAATCCCATCACCATTGATGAAAGGATCAGAGCAAACACAACTTACCCATGATCAATCATTGCATTATCAATCGATATCATAAACGCAACGCATCAATCAACTTTAATTTGTTGATGTACGTACGTATGTGTACGCGGTATAGCTGCTAGAGTTCAATGGCTTACCTAGCTCAGAGGAGTGAATGTTCTTCTAATCAGACCAACCTAGCTTCGTATCAGCTGCATGCGCGCGTATACTACTACATGTTGACTAGACTCTACACGACTATCGTGCTACATAATGTCGCTAGTTGCGAATTGCATGGTACCTGTATGCAGGGAAGTTCATTGGTTGCATGCAGCTAACTGCCCAATCAACGCGCTGACTACATGTACAATGCATCATACCCAATACCACATCACCGCATGCATACGTACACTGTACATATGCAAACTCGCTTGAGGCCTAGGAGGGAAACTAGGAAATCCCATTTTAACCTCGTTCGCGTATTTATGAGAAAACCAAATAGAATAAAATGTTTGGTTAGTAATTGAAAGTAAATCAATTTAAGTATAAATATGAACATTTGATAATTATATATTTAGTTCATAAATATGGATCTTTGGAGGGAGCATAAAATATACAAAAATAAGAAATGATTCGTTAGCTAGCTTAGGTTTATGGTAGCTAGGTCTATGTTGTTCGTACGTCATCTCCATGCCAAACTTTCGATGATCGTACATCATAGAGCGATTTCTAGTGAAGCGAGTGAAGATGAGTAAAGATGGTTTGCCCTCAGATTCAGTCTTTTCAGAATCGAAGGAGAGTGTTTTGACGGCAGGAACCGCTTCTGGGCCAGCAAAGCCTAATTCAAACTCTACGGAAAACGAAAACCAGTAAAGCATGAATCTACTATACGCTCGTGGAACCTAGATTGGCTTGAAGTGGATCGGGGCAGTGATGGTACTCTAACGGTGTATTGCAAGGCTTGTCGTGCATTTCCACCCCCAACCACTGCCAGTGGAAACAAAGGCGTTGTGTCTGCCAATCAGTTTCAACTGGGAAGCCAACATGTTAAGAAATCGAACCTGCAAAAACATGGCTCTGGAAGTATAAAAAATGGCTCTGGTGAAATTTAGAAGAAAAAAAATGAAAAATTGCTCTGGATAAAAAAAAAGTATTTTTATCCCTGACATATACATATACGTATACGTATACATATACATATACATATACATATACATATACATATACATATACATGTACATATACATATACATATACATATACATATACATATACATATACACATACACATTCACATACATATACATATACATATACATATACATATACACATACACATACATATACATGTACATGTACATATACATATACATATACATATACATATACGTATACATATGCACATACTTACATACGACTACACACACACACACACGCATATATATATATATATATATATATATATATATATATATGTATGTATATATTTATATATATATATATATATATATATATATATATACATGAATAAATATATATATATGCAGAAAGGGAGAGAAAAAGGACAGTTAGTTCATAGTGAAATACATATGACTC
>NW_027467554.1:177500-202500 GCF_046742065.1 Oratosquilla oratoria
TAATAGATCGAATGACCGATTGATAGAGTGATAAGCTTAGGTGTCACACCATTGTATTTAGTAAATTTTGTATTAATAATTAAAGAATAGATAGATGGATGGCTGACTGACCTGACACTATTTAATAAGGTACAGAACCGATCTTCCTCTGACACACATATGGATTGCCTGACTCACCCTGACTTGTTACCAGATCACGACAGAAGCACCAAATTCACAACAAGGACACAATCGTTGGCAAACTACAATCTATAACAATAGTAACAACATATTGAAAGATTTATAGACTCACAATCACAAACTCGCACTCAGAAACTCTCACTCTCAAAGACCAAAAAACTCAGATTCACAGACTCTGCGACTTACTGTCTGGTTCCTTCTTGCACGGCTCTCTCAGAGTTGGGTTCTTTTTTACAATGATCGACAAAACAAGGAAAGGATATTTCTCTAAACTCATCGCATCTTCCTCTTTGGGCTCTTTGGCAAGAACTTTCTTCGGTTCCCTCAACCCTTCTTTGGATGGATCTTTGGACGCCGATGTTGAATTTGGACCATTGGCTGGATCGGTCCAAACAACTCTAGAAGGATCAGTGTCCGATTCGTCTGAAAAAGCATTCAGCGAATCAATCACAGGGACACTTGATTATTCCATCAACGGCGAAATAAATAGCTTGGTTTCATGGTTCCCAGGACAATTTCTTCATGCGAGCATTGATGGCCTCCTGGATGCCTCTGTGATAGCATCTTTGAAAACCATTGATGTTAGATCCTGGGATTGTGACTTAAGTGGATCTTTAAATGGAATGCTATGAAGCTCGATGATTGGGTCCGCAGAAGGTAAAGTATCCAGTCATTTCGAAGGTTCCCTCGATGGATCTCTGACAGGGACCTTCAGCGACCCAGTGACCAGCTCCGTGCAAGGGTCATTCTCAGGCTCAGTGGAAGGATCAATTTCAGATCCGACCCTTGAACACGGCCATCGAACCATCAGCCTCGCCATACTTGAGTCTGTACATTTTAACTTTAGCGAGATTTAGTTGCAAACAAAACTTATATCAGACACTGGAACTGTATTCGTGTTGGTGAAATACTCATATATATAATGTAAGGAGGCAATGGCAGGAAGAACTTAGGTACGGCCGTACACACACACACACACACGCACACACACACACACACACACACACACACACACACACACACACACACACACACACACACACACACACACACACACACACACAGATATATATATATATATAGATATATATATTGGTCGACGGCTCGTGGGCGTGTGTAGATATGCAATCGCATGTACACATACGTATATGTACACATAATTATGTATACATCTTACTACCTATGTAAACATCTAGTATTATATATGTATAAATATAACAAAATTAATTGTAATTATATATATGTGTTCCAAGGACTCTTGTCCAATATAAATTATGTATAAACTATTTTGGAACCACCAGTCCGGTTCACCCGCCAAATCGTCGAGAGTCCCAAGCTGCCGGGGCAGTGTTCATTCTGGCTCCCTATCGAGCAGACCTTGTCTTTTTTTGTTTTGATATGTGATAGTGTTCAGTGAAATTCAATATATGTTTATTTTCGTAAATATAATTTTTCATTGTTCCTGTCACATATTATGGTGGCAGCGAAATTGTAAAAACTTTGTGAAAGACTATATAGTTTTACGAACAAAAAGACAAATTTGAAAAACTTAAAGGCCGGCCTAGTTCGATGTGCGTGTGTTTTCTGTTTGTCGTGTTTTTCCCTACCTTTTTAATTTCAGGGATACAGTTTTTTTCAATTAATGTGACAGTCCTTCGTCAACTAAATTAACAGTGCAAAAACTATAAACTTCTAGTCCCTGCAATAGCCGTTAATGGTGAATCCGACGGACAAGCTGCCGGCGACCTGCTCCTGTGTAATAGCCGTAGCTAACAATCTACGCCCCATCGGACCCTTACGCCTATAACACTGGTTCCCCAGTGAATCATCCAGCAGATTCAACACTAGTCACGTCTCCTAGACCACCTAGTAACCTGGATGGTTATCTATAAGGTTCAAACCCATGTGCAAGGTTCCGAGTAGCCTTCCGCTCTAAAAGCTATATTGCTACTTCTTATTTTCCCAACATTCCATGTTAACTTATTGTAAAATTAATATTGTATTAATAGTAGTTAATTGGTCTTTACATTTGATAAACAATTTTCATTTTTACATACAATTTTCTTACGGGTGTGGCTGGTGGCTTAAATAATTCTAATTTCTTTTAGACTGTTGTACACAGCGTTCCCCATCATGGCTCAGGCAAATCGTTCCAAGGCCAATGAGCCATCTGATTCAACATCTGATTCAACATCTGATTCAACTTCTGATCAACTTGCAACATCCCAGGTAACACAAATACCCGTATTAAATCTCATCCATCAGAAACCTGCCATACAGACTTTCGATGGAAATGATTCTTCTTATATAGCATCTCTCTTTATTCGTATGTGCGAGGATGCTATTATATCATCCAACATTACCACGGATAAGGAACGTATTTCGTTCATACGCTCCCAGATTGCCCCCAATTCATTAGCCTCTGAAATGCTGTCAGCTAGCTGTCTCAACCCCATTGAACTTAACCATGATTACAATAAATTCAAAACAAATTTCCTTCAGTTGTATGGGAACACAGGTAGAGAAGAAGGATTTCAATGGTGTTTCAAGCTGGCAGAGCAGCTAACTGTGAGTCACGGAACGTTAAATTTCATGCGCTCACAGGCAAAATCTAGCGCCTTTGTTACCGAAGCCATAGCCAGTTTGAAACAATTACAATGGATAGAAAATGACAACATTTCAGTGGCCAGATTTCAACTTGTCTTAGAATATTTATTATTTATGTTATTTCTAACTCCACACGAGCGTAGAATCGCTTCTTCCTTAGATTATACAAAGGATGAAACTCTCCTTCATTATGCAACAAGGCTTTCTAAGAAATTAAAAGAAATGCCACGTCTTGCTACATTAGCCCAAGTAGTCCACAACCAACAATCTTCTGAAGTAAATCCTCTACCTTCACCCCCAAGTTCTAACAGGTTTTCAACACACTCTCAGAGTATCTCTTCTTCTGAAGATTCTATCATTTCATGTGCATACTGTCACAAACAAGGACATACTTATAACCGTTGTTTCCTTCGTAAGCGTCATGAACGCCAATCTACAAAATTTGCTCCCTTAGACTCTCACAGACCCTCCCCTCCCCAAATGCAGCACAATTCACGGAAACAAAGAAATTCCTATACGCCCCTTTCTCACCTTCCTCAGGATCTCTCACAAATGTCCCTACAACACCTTCCTAAAGACTGTCTTGTCCATGGATCCTGTGGTCACACTTCAGAACGATCAAGAAACTTAGAGCAGATACTGTTGCCTCTGCCCCTACTCAGTCCCATTTTCAACAGTGCCTATTTCCAAATCCCAAAACGTAACAATGACTCCTCTGAAAGTTCTCCCCTTAACAGCTACTAGTTCTTCACTTCTTACTTTCCAGTCATAGACACTGGAGCAGAAATTTGCATCATGAGCCACACTACATACAATATTATCAAAGAGCTTTATCGAGTTCCACTTTCTCCTTCTTGTGACACGATACAAACTGTCCAAGGCTCTACATTACCTATTCATGGCACAGCTACTATTCCTCTCAAAATTTCCACTTCTACCAAGGTTATTTCTGTTGATTTTGTGGTGGTTTCCAACTTTGCTCTCAAATGTGATTGCCTTTTAGGTTTGGATACTCTAAGCAAAGTACAACATAAACATGTCCCCTCAACAACGTAAGGTGAGCTTAGAGAACACAATTCTTATGGCAACGGACAACCCTGTCTCCATATGTGTTTCACCCGCCTACGTTCAGTCTAAACAGTTATCAACTTCTCCCACTAGTGACTCTTCACAGCTATCGTGCAAAGTTCCAGCACCCTTAAATTCTTCAAAACTTTCCTGTGCAGCTGTTGTTATTGGTGATCATCACATAAAACCCTCTACTGCCATAAGAATTCCAGTGCAAATTTCAGATGCTCCAATTGGCTCTGATGTCCTTTCTCAACCTAACTCTGTGCGTCTCAAACGTCTCGCACTAGAAGGTACTCTATCCACTGTTGGTCAGGATCATACCACTATTGCATTAGTTACTAATGTCACTGGTGTTCCCTTTACACTCTCTGCTGGTATTAACCTTGGATCGTTTGAAATTGTCGAGGTCGACACCTTTCAGAACTCTCCTCCTATTATAGCAGCTGCCGTTCAATCCACTAATGTTACAAATGGCAATTCTCATCTAGCTTCTCAATATGCAACGTATGTAGGACATACTGACTTTCCAGAAGTAACACCACGTCTTCTTGAATTACTAGTAGCAAAGCGGCAGGCTTTAGCCCTGCCTGGTGAACCATTAGGTGTTACAGATCGTGTTACCCATAGAATTGATCTTAAACCGGGAACACTTCCAGTTTATGTGCCCTCTTACAGGTTTCCCCATTCTCGTCGTCTCATCGCACAATCTTTAGTCGACGAACTTTTGAAAGAAGGTGTCATTACAGAATCCCATTCTGAATGGAATTCTCCGCTCCTTCTTGTACCCAAGAAGGATGGATCGTTTCGTCCTGTGATAGACTACAGAAAGGTAAATGACGTTACTGTCCCTGACCATTACCCTCTGCCTGTGTTAAGTGATCTGCTACAATCCATCGGTTCATGTAACACTGTGTTTACCACCTTAGATTTAAAAGCAGGCTTCTGGCAGATACCCTTAGAAGAACAGTTACGTAAAGTGACAGCCTTCTCAACTCGATCAGGCCACTACGAATGGCTCCGTTGTCCAATGGGTTTGCGAAATGCTCCATTGACCTGCCAACGTCTTGTCAACTCTATCTTTCATGGTCTCATAGGTGATGGTCTCTTTATTTATCTAGACGACCTCATCCTAGTCTCTAAGGATATAGAAAACCATTTCCAAAAGTTGTCCTTAGTATTGCAAAGGTTTGCTGAAGCAGGACTCAAACTTAACCTTCCCAAATGTTCCTTCTTCAAAGCAAGCATTCAATTTCTAGGTCATGTAGTTGACAAAAATGGTATCCATACCACAGATGAAAAGGTTAGAGCTGTTAAAAACTTCCCTACACCTAAGACTGTTGAACAGGTACGTTCCTTCCTAGGGTTAGCAGGATACTATCGTGCCTTTGTAAAGGACTTTGCTTCCATAGCATCTCCACTCACACGCCTCCTTAAGAAGGATGCTTCCTTCAAGTGGCAGGAAGAACACCAAAACAGTTTTGACTCCTTAAGACATGCTCTTACTAATGCACCTGTACTAGCTTTTCCTGACTATAGTCTACCTTTTATTATTTGTACAGATGCTTCTGGCTCAGGTGTTGGTGCTGTGCTTATGAAGCAAATTAATGGTCGACATTCACATGTCATAGCCTATGCCAGCCGAAGACTCAATTCTGCTGAGTCCCGCTATTCGGCAACTCATTTAGAAGCTTTAGCAGTTGTATGGTCATTACGACATTTTCGTGATATCATCTTTGGATATCCAATTACCATTTACACAGACCATATGGCTGTCACACAACTTTTCAAAGGCAAAAATCTTTCAGGCTGCCTAGCCAGATGGTTTCTAACCATAGAAGAATTTAATCCAGTAATGAAACATATCCAAGGCAAAGCAAATCATGTTGCCGATGCTCTTTCACGACAATTACCAATTGCTGCTATTCAAACAGTACATAATTTTAACTTACAAGAATTAGCAGAAGCTCAACATCAGGACCCTGTATGGTCTGCTGTTATATATGCCTTGGAATCGGGTGATAACATCCACCTGAAGATACCAGTACCATTATCACAATTTTCACTTGAGAACAACGTTCTTACTCGTAAAGTGAAAGTGTATGAGCAAGATGTTACACAACTAGTGATTCCTGAGTCACTAGTTCCTATAGTTTTATCTCTTGTTCATGATTCCCCTCAAGCTGGCCACCCAGGCCGTGACAAAAGCCTGGCTATGGCTCGCAAGAAATATTACTGGCCCAAGATGCGCCTCGACATTACCACTCATGTTGCCAAGTGTAAGTCTTGTGCTTTGAACAAAGACTACACGCAAACTGCCCCTATCTTAGAGTATCCTATTCCGTCTCGTCCTTTCGAGACAATAGCAATAGATCTTCTACAACTACCCTGTAGTACTCAAGGCTCTATGTATGTTCTAGTATGCGTAGATCACTTCAGCCGTTTTGTGATTTTGGCTCCTTTACGTAGTAAATCTGCTCCAGCTGTTGCCCATGCTTTGGTAACGCATGTTTTCTGTCCTTACACTACCCCTTCAGTGTTAGTCAGTGACAATGGCACTGAGTTTAAGAATGAAATAATGACCAACATTTGCCAGCAGTATAACATCAAACAAACCTTCATTACTGCTTGTCACCCTTCCTCTAATGGGCTGGTTGAGAGGACCAACAAAAAGATTCTTGACGTCCTGAGGCATTTCTATAGTGACTTACAGGAGTCATGGGAAGATTGGCTCCCCCATGTTGGTGCCTGTATTAACAGCACCATAAATGAATCTACAGGTAAGACCCCTCATTACATAATTTATGGTTCTGAGAAAAGGTTTCCATATGATCTTTTACATAATACACAATGCCCAGTTTATAATATTGAAGATTACGCGCAGGTACAATGCAAAATTCTTCAATCAATCTATGCTTCTGTACGAGACAAGTTGCAAGTCTCTCGTTCACAAATGGTTCAAAAACACCAGACCAAAGCCACACCCGTATCCCTCAAAGTAGGCGATACAGTGTTTAAATTACAACCTGAGCGAAAAAGCAAGCTCGCACATAAATTTTCAGGCCCTTTTCTTGTAACTCAGAAGCTGCACCAAAACAAATACATAATTTTTTACCCTTCACGTAACTTGTCGGAAACGGTACATCCCGACAACTTAAAGAAAACCAAGGTGGCCATACCTACATTTGCTGTACCACCTCCTGGACCCAATTCTGTACAACCTGCCCATACTTACAATTTAAGATCCACGGGCCCTGTGCCTTCGCTGTATGAAAACAATGTAAATTAAGATGCTTTAAGCATTGTTTGTATTGTTTACCATTTCTTGTATCCAATTCTTATGTGTCTTTGTATCTATATTTTTGTATTTTTGTAGACTTATGTATCTTTGTATTGTGTATGTCCCGGACGTCCGGCAATTGCATTAATTTTTACTGGCGCCAGTTAATTCATTTCTTATTTTGTGTATTGTGTTTGTGTTATTTTCCCTGTGTGATATCCTATGTACAGTTACTCTATTTTGTATAGTATGTTTTGTTTTGTTCTATTAATTTACTTGTTTAAATTTTATGTACAGTTTTGTATTTCCGAGTTAAATAATTTTCATATGTAAGTTGTTTAAGTATGTGTTTCTCTGGCCATGCCCAAAATTGTATTGTATTCTTGTTCCTCAATGAGGACATTTCGAGGTGTGGCCGATCGATATATTGGTCGACGGCTCGTGGGCGTGTGTAGATATGCAATCGCATGTACACATACGTATATGTAGCCTACACATAATTATGTATACATCTTACTACCTATGTAAACATCCAGTATTATATATGTATAAATATAACAAAATTAATTGTAATTATATATATGTGTTCCAAGGACTCTTGTCCAATATAAATTATGTATAAACTATTTTGGAACCACCAGTCCGGTTCACCCGCCAAATCGTCGAGAGTCCCAAGCTGCCGGGGCAGTGTTCATTCTGGCTCCCTATCGAGCAGACCTTGTCTTTTTTTGTTTTGATATGTGATAGTGTTCAGTGAAATTCAATATATGTTTATTTTCGTAAATATAATTTTTCATTGTTCCTGTCACATATATATATAATATATATATAATATATATATATATATATATGTATATATATATATATATATATATATATATATATATATACATCTGAATTGAATCGCTAGTAACAGCGAATATATATCAATCAAATCATTTACGACAGTCGCCCCGGGGTTCGAACCGAGATCTCGCTCATTGCCTTACTGACTGAGCCATGGTAGCTACACAAGAAACTTGGAGTTGAACTCCCGAAGATTCTAATTAGACTTCTAATTATCGTCATGACCTAATATCCCAGAGATACCGATCTCAACAGTAGGACAATCTCAGGGGCGACCGTCGGAAATTTTTTGATTGATATTCGCTACTACTAGCGATTCACTTCAGCTATTTACAACGACGAAAGCCCGTAAAGGTTTCGTATCAGCCTTACAGATTGGCCTAGAGTTGAGCTCGGGATATCTGTGAAGAATTAGGTCATGACGGCAATGAGCAGTCTACCAAGAATCTTCGAGTTGGTTCAATTCCAAGTTGGAGATCTTTTGTAGCTCCCACGGCTCAGTCGGTACGACGTTGGTCTGGCATTGAGCGAGACCTCGGTTCGAGCCCCGATGTGACTGTCGGAAATTTTATATTAAACTATATATATATATATATATATATATATATATATATATATATATATATATATATATGTATGTATATTTGATGATGATGAGGGCGGCGGTAACGATGACTATGATAATAAATATAATGGCAGCAGTAGAAGTAATAGCAACTTTAGTATTAACTATAAGAGAAAGGAAACTGAAAATAGGACAATAGATTATAGACAGGGAAAGAGAAAACCTCATGTTCAAGTGAAAAACAGTGGACTTGAACGTTTCTGATGCAAATGTGTACCTGGCATTGGATGTGGGTGATATGTGCACTAATACGAATATATACGAAATTAAGACAAACAAGACAGCATATTTGGATTTGAGAATATGAAAGCCTAGAAGAGGGTCAAACAAGAAGGAAACAAAGATATTCATGAATGTAGACAGAGAGATGTAATGGAAAGAAGAGGGGGGCGGATTGAGCAGAAAGAAGAAGAGAATGAGCTCAAAGAGAATACAGGTTTAGAAAATGGAAAGAGATGGGAAAGAGGAGAAGGGAGAAGGAGGACAAATGGAAGGAAATTGTGTATGAACTATGAAAAGGTGGAGAGGATGATTGATAGTAAGCAAAATGGGTAATAACATTTGATAAAGGTGGAGTAAAGACACAAAGCGTTTGAGGAAGGATATGCAGGAGGTAGTTAGGAAGGGGTGAATGAGAGTAATAAAAGGAAAGGAAAAATCAACAACGTGGAGGGCGAGAAAGAAGGAGAGAGAAAATGGGGAGGCAAGGAGAAAAGAGAAAGAGGAGAAAATATCGGGATGAAGGAGAAAGAAGAAAGTGAAGAAAACATCAGATGAAGGGGAAGGGGAATTATGCAAAGGACTGAGAAGGGAAAAAGGTAAAGATAAGGAGGGGTTAGTGGAGAAGAGGAAGTGGAGGGGTAGGGAAGGGGAGGAGAGAGGAAGGGATGTGGAGGAGGAGGAAGTGTGGAGTCGTGTGGAAGGGAGAGGAGCGCACACGGAGGGCGGTGGGGTTGGCACAGGTGAGGGGGAGGGGGAGGCGTGAAGATGGAAGGAGGAAGTGGTCCAGAGGTGTGGAGGGGAGGTGGAGGATTTGAGCGTGTGGAGAGGGTATGAATATTGCTTGCCTGCTAAGGCATTCTCCCCTTTAGGGTCGCTTATAGACCTCCAAGGTGTGTCGCCAAACAGAGGCGCCGGCAACACCGCAGCCATCCCTTCCTCCTCTTCCTCCTCCCTCTTCCTCTTCCTCCTCCTCTCTTTCGCCCTTCCTTTCTCCTCTTCAACATCATCAACATCTTTTTCCCATTCTATCTCTTCCTCCTAATCTCCTTCCTCTCCTTTTCCTTCTCCTCTTCCGCCGCCGTCTCCCTCTCTCTCTCCATCTCTTTTTTCTCTTCCTCCTCTACTTCCTTCTTCTCTTCCCCCTTCTTGTCCTCCTCCTCTTCTTCCTTTCTCCTCCGATTTCTCTTACACCATCTCTTCCTTCCCTTCCTCATCTGCATTCGTCTCCTCTACCCTCTCCTCCTCCTCCTCTTAATCCTCTTCCTCCACCTCCTCATTCCCTTCCTTCTCCTCTTCCTCTTCCTTTCTCCTCCAATTTCTTTTATTCCATCTCTTCCTTCTCTTCCTCATCTACATTCTTCTCCTCTACCCTCTCATCGTCCTCCTCCTAATCCTCTTCCTCCTCCTCCTCCTCCTCCTCCTCCTCCTCCTCCTCCTCCTCCTCATTCCCTTCCTTCTCCTCTTCCTCTTCCTTTCTCCTCCGATTTCTCTTATTCCATCTCTTCTTTCTCTGCCTCATCTACATTCTCCTCTACCGTCTCGTCGTCGTCGTCCTCCTCCTCCTCCTCCTAATCCTCTTCCTCCACCTTGTACAGTATTCCTCCTCCTCCTCCTCCTCCTCCTTTCCTGATGACTTCTTTTTCTCCTTCTGCTTTCCACACTTTTCCTCCTTTTCGCTTCACCTCCTCCTTCTCCTCTTCCATCTCCTTCTCCTCCTCTTTTTCTTTCTTCTTCTCCCTACCCTCCTACTCCTCCTTTCCCTCTACTCTTTCTCTTCCTCTTCCTTCTCCATTTCCTTCTTCTCCTTCTCCCTATCCTCCTTTCCCTCTCCTCTTTCTCTCCCTACTCCTTCTCCTCCTCCTCCTTCTATATTTCCTTCTTATCCTTCCCCCTCTCCTCCTACTCTTACTCATTATTCGCTCTGTCCTCATCCTCATCCTCATCCTGCTCCTTCTCTTTCTTCACCTTATTCTTCTTCACACACACACACACACACGGACACGCACACACACGTATACACACACACATACAGACACGCACATACACTCACACACGAACATGTACACATACACATACACTACTATCTAGGTTTGTTCAGCACTACCAAATACAAGGTTATGTACCTGTGAAAGAGTCAAAAGACAACACGAAGCAATGCGTTATGTCAGGGAGTAAAGAGGAAGATGGAATAATGATAGTGGCCTTCGCTTTAAGCGCTTTGCCGCGAATGCATGAGCTCTATCTAGGTTATCCTGTTTGGTGGACATGCAAGTGGCCTTTCGCTTCCAAAGTTGCAGTTTAACTTCTGTGTGATATGTCCTGACAGTAGACAACATTAACCAGTTAAGAGATCAACTTTGAACGTTACGGGGCCACCTGTTTTTGTTAACCTTTTAGCTGTGATTCGCGACTGGCTTCATCTACCTGCCATCGGACGTTTTCGTTTACTTTAGATAGTCTCTCAGTCGCCTTAGTCAAAGTTGGAATCGTTTTTCTAAGGGGAGAAGATTTCGTACATCATAGAGATGACCTCAAGTCCAGAAAAAAGGGTCTTAGGTTAATATTGATGATGGTAATAATAATAATGATAAGAGTAACAACAATAATGATAGTATTGATAACAATAGTTACAATGATGATATGATTGTATCGTCATGATATATTGAAATGATGATATGATGACGACGACGACGATTAAGGTGATAACAATGACAAAGATGATGATGATAACAATATCAGTAAAATAGTCATAATGGTAATAAGAAAGTTGGTGGCCGAAAACCTCGTGTCTTCAACTAGCTGTTGGTAATGATGATACCAAAGACATGGAGGCCAAAAAGTGTGACCATCCCCAGCAATGCTTTTTGCTATCACATTAGTAAAACTAGCTCTGTTATTGCAAAGAGTGGTGTATGGGAGAAAGGGCAAGTATGCCAATAAGAGAAAAGTAAGAAGATTAATATACATAATAACAACTAAAATAATTCCAATCACTGCCATGGAAGTTGTCCCCACAACGGTGTCATTAACATTCGTCTCTTTACCGTATCCTTCTTGCTGACATTTCACCAGCACTTTTATCTTCCTGATCAATATGACACTTTTGAAGAAGAAACAATCACTAATATCAATGATAAAAGTAAGGCGAGGAGTTCCAATGGAAGAGGCGACGATGCCATGGAGACTTCGGACAGGATTCCGGCGACCTCGGAAGGGACATCTTCCTCGAGGAGTTCCACGCCGTCAGAGAGAAGCTCCACAGAAATATCGCGAAGGCATGTCGAAACAAAGACCTTCTTTTCCTCGTTCACAACAGAAATTTGTTGAACAATGTGAGGAACCATATTCTGCGACGGGCAGGCCTTGACGATCTCGACGACGATTGATCAATTGGAAACAAAAAATGTCTCTAAATTCTTTACGAAATCATGAAGGCAACAGTGGTCGGAACCAAAACCTTCTTCACAACTCAGTTGGTTTAACTGATATTACTCATTTTTATACCTACGAATGCTGTTACTATGCTTTCTTTCGGCTTAGAAACACGTATAGAAATTATCTTTCTTCGTTCCGTATACTGGCATACAATTGCCCTCAACCAAGGAAATGAATCTTTTTCAGATCTTTCGAATGTCGAAGAATAAACAGACACTCTCCATACACCACCGAGAATGATAACGTTGCGATGTTTGCACGATACCTTCAATAATCATATTTTTCAACCAAAGACCGCTTTCCTCCATTAAACAAAGTGTTGCCATACTTCGTGCTCACCTTGGAAGCTTCACTTCTCAGTCTCTTCTTCTTTACAAGATTGGCTTTGAGCCTAACTGGGGGCTTCCCTCAGCTGAATAAAGCCAACTGACACCGTCAAGAGAAGTACAAGGTTTTCAAAAGTGTACTCACCCTTTGAAAATATATCGCAACGTTGTCAAAACTATTGTTCCGCGTCATCAGCTATGTCAGGAAAATGGTAGTCATCAGTTTGGACGTTTGAGAACACGTGATGGAGGGAGGCTAAAAACTTTTTTCACACACACATCACTTTCCTCACACAGCTGATGACGCGCAACAATAGTTTTCACAACGTTGAGTACACTGTTAAACACCTTGTGCTTCTCATGACGGCATCAGGTGTCTTTATTCAGCTGAGGGAAGCCCCCAGTTGGGCTCAAATCCAATCGTGTACAGACGAAAAGACTGAGAAGTGAAGCTCCCAAGGTGAGCACGAAGTGTGCCAACTCTTTATTTAATGGAGCAAAGTAGTCTTTGTTGTTGAAAGTGTGATTATTGAAGGCATCGTATGAACATCGCAACGTTATCATTATCAGTGGCGTATGGAGACTGTTTAATGGATCAAAAGACTTTATTTAATGGATCAAAGAAGTCTTTTGTTGAAAATGTGATTAATGAAGGTATCGTAATAATATGACAACGCTGTTAATCCCAGTGGCGTGTGGAGAATGTCTGTACATTCTTCGATATTTGGATGATCTGAACAAAGAGTAATTTCCTTGCTTGAGGGCAATATTATGCCAGCATACGTAGCGAAGGAAGATAATTTGTATACGGCTTTTTAAGCCGAGAGCACAGTAACTGCATCCGTTGTCATGGAAACGAGAGATAACAATTAAACCGTATGAGTAGTGAAAAAGGTCCTGGTTCCAACAAAGGATGCCTTCTTGATTCTCTACAGAATTGAGGGAAACTTTGTCATTCCCAATATTTTAATCATCATCAAGATCGTCAAGGCCTGCCCGTCGCAGAATGTGCATCCTCACGCTGTTCAACAAGTTTCTGTTTTGAACGAGGAAAAGGAGGTTTCTCCTTGCACGTGCCTTCTTGATGTTTCTATGGAGCTTCTCTCTCACGGCATGGAACTCCTCGAGGAAGATGTCTCTTCCGAGGTCGCAGGAATCCTCCGCGAAGTCTCCATCCGTTCGTCGTTGCTTCCTTTCCAGATCCTCGCCTTCATCCGAAACTCCTGCGACTGCCGACTTCCTTTTAAAGTGAGTCCCTGTCTCCATGACGAGTCTTCTGCTGCTGCACAAATTCCTCAACCCTCCGGTCATCCACCTCTGGGTCTCGCTTGAGCTCTTTGACATATCTCGGATTCTTCGGGTTTTCCTCAGGTCGGAAGTTCAAGAATCGCGTTCCTTCGATCCTAATTCCAAGTGATGTTCTCATCTTCGTGTCGCCACTCTTAACACTGCCATTATGATAAAGGTGACCATTTCCCCCAATACAATCTGGGAGAAGTCTTGGGATAAATAAAATCACTTATATACAGACAAACATGTAAAGAGGGCACTGGGGGAGTGTTTTTCAATCCGGTTTGCCATGTTTACTATTGTCATTAATATTAGTGATTGTTTGTTCTTCAAAAGTTTGATATCAATCAGAAAGATAAAAAAGATGGTGAAATGTCAGCAAAAATGATCCAGTAAAGAGACAAATGTTAACGACACCGTTGTGGGGACAGCTTCCACGGCAGTCGTCTTTGACATATTTTCGGATTCTTCGGTTTTTTCCTCAGGTCGGAAGTTGAACTCGCGCGTTCTTCCCCAGCGTTATCCTACTTCCAAGTGATGTTTTGTCTTTCCATCTTTTTCGCACTCTTAACACAGCCATTTATAATAAAGGTGCCACATTTAATACAATCTGGGAGAAGTGCTTGGGTAAATCTAACTCACTATCACTTGTATACACATAAACATGTAAAGAGGGCCATGGGGTGAGTGTTTTTCAATTCGGTTATGCCACTTCTTTACTATTGTCATTAATATTAGTGATTGTTTGTTCTTCAAAAGTTTGATATATCAACTCAGAAAGATAAAAAAGACTGGTGAAATGTTCAGACAAAAATGATCAGTAAAGTGACAAATGTTAACGACCCCCGTTGTGGGGACAGCTTCCACGGCAGTCGTTTGCAAAATTATTTTGGTTGATTATTACACATGTATTGAGTTAATTCTATTCGTTTATTCTCCGTTGACTTACCTTTGCACTTTCTCAATATATCACTCTTTGCAAATAACAGCGGCTGGCTATTACTAATGTGTATAGCAAAAAGAATTACTGTGGATGTGTCTCACACAGTTTGGCTGTTGGCATCCATGTGGGTGGTATCATTAATTAACCAACGAGCCAGTTGAAGGACACCAAACGTTTTTTGGCCACCAACTTCCTCATTACTACCATTATAACTAACTTTTATTCTGACACTGTTATTATCAATTCTTTCATCTTGCATCACTTATCATTCATCGTAGTCGTCGTCGTCAACATTATATTATCTTCGTTTTCAAAGTTATTATTGTTATATCATATCATCAATTTTCATTGTAAATCATTATTTTCAACTAATTTATTTCATCATATCATTATTATTATTAATCATCATTACTATTATCATCATTTGTTATCATTATTAATATAAGACACTTTTTTATGGACTTGAGGACATCTCTATGGTGTTACGAAAATCGTTTCGCCTTACAACAAGACTTCCAACTTTGACTAGGCGACTGCGTGAGGAGACTACTAAGGTAACCCAAACCGTCCAATAGAGGGTAGATGAAGCAAATCGCAAACCACAGCTAAAAGGTTAACAAAGACAAGGTAGCCTGCATGACCTCGTGAAAGTTGATCTCTTAACTGGTTAATGGTTGTCTTCTGTCCAGAACAAACCAAACCAAACAGAGGTTAAAGTGCAACTTTGGAAGCTCCTGCATTAACTATTCCTTAACTCGAGAGAGGCCACATTACATGTCCGCAAAACAGGATAACCCTGCATAGAGCTGGTGCATTCGCGGCACAAGCGCTTTAATTTATTTATTAAGCGTAGGGCCACTCCAATACCTCTTCTCAATTACTTCCTTCCATATTCCTCTTTACTCCCGGACTCGACTCGATGCATTGCTTCGTGACTCTCTTTCGACTCCTTTCAACAGTAATAACTTGTATCGGTAGTGTGAACTAAGCTAGACAGAGGATATTTGTATGTGTATTCTTTGTGACTCTTTCACAGCTACATAACCTTGTACTCGGTAGTGCTGAACAAGCTAGACAGAAGTGTATTTGGTATGTGTTATTCTTTGTGTTGTGTGTGTGTGTGTGTGTTGTGTGTGTTGTGTGGTGCTGTGTGTGTGTGTGTGTGTGTGGTGATGTGTGGTGTGTGGGTTTTGTGTTGATGTTGGTGCGTTTGAAGCGTCGAGTGTGTGTGTATGTATGTGTGTGCGTTTGTGTGTGTGTGCGTTTGTGTGTGTGTATTGTATTCCGTCGGCTACAATTACCCAGCTTTTCTGTCTCCAGGGATAACATCACACCTGCCGTGGAATCGCGAAAGCGATGAAGGAGAGATTTCAGGTGTGTAGGAAGAACAGATAGTACAGTAGATGTTGAAAGTGTTAAGCATTCCTTTGTGAAAAGACAATCGTCCCACCAACGGAAATGCTAAGAGGGGGATGGGGTATGTGACTAATTAGTTCTAAGATATAGCCTAAGGTTGGATGAGGTTCAAGGAAATTCAGACAGGAGCTTCTGAACTCCTCAGTGCGATAAGGTGTGGACTGCAATTACCAAACCAAAGCTCTCCACCATGGAGTCTGCAGAGCCGCTGTAAGAGCTTCTCTCAACACTATGAAAAACATTAATATTTCTGCAGAGCAGATTTGAATATTCCAACAAACATTGGGAATTGGTGTTGGGTCTTTAGGGCTTCTGAAATTGGAGATCCCTAGGTGCACCATTATCTTTAATTGGTTATTATCATATATATATATATTATATATAAATATTTAAATTGATTTTTTTTTTTTCAATCTTTTTTTTTAATTTCAAACTATCCTTTTTTGTTTGAAACGTTCTTTTACTTTTTTATGTTATATCAGTTTTATACTACAAACACACACAACACCCCACACAAAATCTCACACAAGCAAATATTATAATATTTTTTTTTTGATATTCATAGTTATTTATAAAAAAATAGTTTATATAAAAAAATATTTTAAAAAAATTTATATATTTTCTTCATTATTACATATATATACGTATATATAATATATATATAATATATAAATATATATATATATATGCGTAAAAATAGGAAAAAGTACTAACGAAAATTCGTTTCATTAAATATACGAGATATTATAAGAATACAGATTATAAAAACACAAGGTACAGAATATATGACAGTATGGGATTCGGGTAGTAAACAATAAATGGGCCGTTTTTTATATTGGGGTTATTTAACTTAAATATTAACATATTTCATATTAAATAAAACATCTTACAAAAAAACTTATATACTAATAAAAAATACATGTATATATAAGTTATTTTATATATAGCGTTATCCCAGTCAACATATATATATATATAAAACCTCATACGTATTCTATATATATTTTATATCCATATACAGTATATATACATATATATCATATATATGCTATATATATTAAAAATATATATATATATACAAAAAAAATACAACAAAATATTATATATATATATATATATACAATAAAATATATCATATAATACTACATATTATATATACATATATATATATATAATACATTATACATATATATATATATAATATAAATACATATATACATATACATATATATATATATACATATATATATATATACATATACATATATATATATAATATATATATATATATATATACATATATAATATATATATAACATACATATATATATCATATATATATATATATATATATATATATATATATATATATTATATATATATATATATATATAAATATACAAATACACATATATATATATATATATATATACATATATATATATATAAGGAGAAAATATATAATTATGTATAAGAGAATATAAGGAATATATCATATATATAGGAGAAAAAGGAGACAGAAAAAAGAAAACAAGGATGTGGTAAATGTGGAGACAGTGATGAACAAGGCAATGTTGTGAGGTTTCGGAGAAGTAAAGAGAAGGAAAATTGAGAGACTGGTAAAGATTTTCGATTCGTGTGATTGGGAGGAGGAAGATCGAGAAGCAAATGGGAAAATGGTGTCAAGGTTTGTTTGGAGAGGAAGACGTTGAAGCTGAAGGAAGCAGAGACATTTGAAGAGAGCAGAGGAGAACGGAGGAGATAATTGGGAGAGGAGACCTTTGGGGAGAACAAAGGTTGTCCTTGAAAGGTCGAGGGAGGTGTGAAGACACAAAACCTCGAGAGTCTAACTAAAATCTCATTATTTTCATACATTTCATCTTCGAACAAAATACATCTTAGCGTCAAATAATTGATAATTTGCTTTCACACATTTATCGGTAGGATAAAATTTCTTTAGCGAATACCATAATAAAAGATAACTTAAAGTTGTGGATAGGCTTACGAACTGCAATCTTACTTCCCAATCTTGACCAGTTTGCTCTTGCCTCTATTTTGCCCTCCATCTTTTATTACAGATTTTCTTGAATTTGGATAAAATGTTTGATGAACTGCGTTGATTTTAGACAGCAAGGAAAAGTGTAGATGACTTGAAACATGAGGATGGAAGGAGAAAGACAACGAATGAGCGCTCGCAAGCTATTGTATATATATATATATATATATATATATGTATGTATATATATATATACATGTATTATATATATTATATATATATATACATAAATATATACACACACATACTGTATATATATATATATATACACACATATATATACATACACACACATATTATATATATGTATATATATATACATACACACCTATATATACATACACACACACACACACATATTATATATGTATATATATATATATATATATATATATATATATATATATATATATGTATATATATATATATTTATACACGAGTAGCCTCGTCAGTGTTCACCCACTCATCCACTATTACAAATCTAACAAACTTCACAGATCCATCATTCAGCACACATATGCTAAACATTCTATTTGATAATAGATCATTCTTAACATGAAAATAAACCAGTTTGTAAGTATCACGTCTGGTGAATAAAATTAGCAGGTGTTAGTCAGAAGAAAATGAAATAGAACTTTATAAGACTTTATTCGAGAGACTGAACCCCACTTTTCCCCGTGGAAACCATAATCGAGGAGAAAGGGTTCTTGTGGAGCTCGCCTGAGGGGCATATACACAGCCTGTCACCGGGTTGTAGGTATGGAAAGCATTCACGTTATCATTAAGCTCAGTTTTTTTTCCACCCTAATTTCTTAGCATTATTCTACGAGCTCGAACAGCTTGGGCAAGGGGTGCTCACCAGTACCAGTTGAGAGATCCCGTTTGTTCAATTCTACAACTCTTCTACTTTTTTTTTTTTTTTTTTAGCAATCCTATTGACTCACTTTCATCCTACAATGTTTTGTTTGAATAAACATAAGAAATATTTTACTGAACATATATTTCCGTTTTCAGGAACTAATATCTACGTACTTTAATTCAATAATTTAACGTAAGCACTGCAGCAAGACCCTTTGTTTAAGGTATTTGTTATGTGTAATGAAAGAAAAGTCTTTATTTCTTTTGTTTTTCTTTCCAGGTTATAGACTATGCGCCGGCATTTGCAAAACTCTTTTGTATTACAATGGATTTTGCATTCCCTGCATAATAAAAAATATTATCATCATCATCGTCATAGTTGTCGTCGTCGTCTCCGTTGTCACTATTTTGCTTTCATAGCCATGGCCAAGACAGGCTAAGAGAAAAAATAATGAAAATAAGATTGATCGCCATCCTACATTAAATAGAAATTAAATGCATCAATACAATGCGTCGTAAGAGATGGAACGTCTTTTTGTTCTACTTTTGTAGAACGGAACTCCCTAGTGTAGGCCTTATGGTCTGTTGCAGTCTCCTTCATTCTTATGTTATGTTTTGTCTCTGACTTTCTATTTCCCTAACTGCATCTCAAATGAAAATTCAGTCTTCGATATTCCCCACCCAATTGTGCAAAGTTAATTAGGACACCAAGAGAAATACCCTACAGTGAAAGACTGGATGCCTTAGGACTAACCATCCTACAGGCAAGAAGAATACGCGGGGACATGATTGAAGTTTACAAGATGCTCTTTGAGATGAGAAAATTGACTGCAGTCAATTCCTTCAAATTGAACTGAGAGAAAGGTATGAGACCAGAGCGCACCAGTGGAAACTTAAGAAACCAAGATTCAGAACAACAAAGAGAAGTAACTTTTTTGACGCCAGAGTTGTAAACAAATGGAACAGTCTACTAGACAATGTAGTCAATAGTTTGAGTATTAACATGTTCAAGAATAGATATGGCCGGTATACTGTAGAAATTCAGAGAAGAGGCTATTCACAAGAGCTCTAGCTCCCTTGCCTCTTTGACATCACTACGGTAAGCAAACCACTTCCATGTGGATAAAGATCTTTAAACTTTTCGAAATAAAAAACAATCATGTTATCTAATTGGCTCGTATTATTTTATTTATCTTTTTATAAAGAATAAAAAAAAATTATATATAGTGCGTTCTACAAATCTGTATATTGTGCAATTTATTTTTTTTTTTGTTTTTTCTACGGAATTGTTTTTTTTTTTAGCAACTCCTCCCACAAGCGTATTCATCTTCCATCGACCGTCTCGCTGGTGAAGAGGCTATAGCAATGTTCGGACAGCAATCGAAGGGAGCTGCGTCAGATTCCTTGCCAGACGAACGAGACAAGAAAAATCAAAAAAGAAAGAGGACAGCATCCAACAATGTTGAAAAGAAGGATTGCCATCTTCCTCTTCTGAAGAAGTGCCCTCTATCTGCTCCTAGCCCAGAAGAGACAGAAACGAGAGGAGAAAAAAGTGAAAAGTAAAGTGGTAAAGTCAAAGGGGGGACGTGGGGCTGGGGCCTTTTAAATGTCGCAAAATTTCCTTCTCTCATGTACATTTAATGTTTTTGTTCTTTTTGTTTATTTCTTCGGTTTTTGTTTTTGTCATTTTTGTTTTTTTTTTTTAATTTATTTTTAAAAAAAAAAAAAAAAATTTATTTATGAAACCTGAATTTTGCAGCATCTTTGAAATGTTCAGAAAGAAAATTCACCTTCACAGGTATAAGTTTGGTCAAATGTACTATAACAAATATTCCCTTGTTGCTTGATTTCCAAGCTTAATGTATGTTATTATATTTAACTTCATTATCATTTTCTTCATTATATCTTCACTACACTTTATATATACATGTGAGGAATACAATACCCAGGGGAATTATAGACAAATGTAAATGGAGATCAAATAGATTCAAACAAATTCTCAAAGCAACCTCATCAACCTAAATCAAGCACCTCTACGGTCCCTTAACCTTGAATAAACCAATCATAGCGTTATCTGCCTCTAGGCTGCGTTATTTATTTTCATGACACCACTTAGCAAAAAAAGGTTTATATATAAGTTTTCTCGTGCAATTTTTCATTTTTTTTTTTTTTTTTTTTCTTTTATTCAGCGAATTACAAGTCACCTCACGTTTTTCCCATTTGTCCCTGCTACTCCCCCCCCCTTTTCGGAGCATTTAAAAGTCTTCGACCACCTCCTCTTTTTCAGTCTTTCTCCTCTTCACGAAACTCACAACTTCTCTTTTCAACCACAACAAACATAGCATTCTCTTCTAATAAAGTCTTGCTTGACTCCCTGATCAGGATCTTACTTTAATTTCCTTGAACATCTTCACATCAAATGTCCATTTTCAGCTCCCAGTGCTTACGGTCATAACGCTGGTGTTTTAAACACATTATAAAAGGCGGAGTAAAATCTAATTATCTTCTCTCCATGCAAAATTGGGCACCATAAACGAAAATTAGCATATAGCCTATCGTCCTACTCCTCCCCTCCTCTTCCTCTTCCTGCTCCTTCCTCTTTCGCTATTTCCTTCTCCTTCTCCCACTCCTACTCCTTCGCTTCTCATCCTTCTCCTTCTCTTTCTTCACTTTCTTTTCGTTCTCTTTATCTTGTTCACAGACACAGACACACACAAACAAGTACACATACACTACTGTCTAGCTATGTTCAGCACTACCAAGTATAAGGTTATGTACTTGTGAAAGTGTCAAAAGACAACACGAAGCAATGCATCGAGCCAGGGAGTAAAGAGGAAGATGGAACAATGAGAGAGGTATTGGAGTGGCCTTTGCTTAGCGCTTTGACGCGAATGCATGACCTCTATCCAGGTTATCCTGTTTGGCGGACATGCAGGTGGCCTTTCACTTCCAAAGTTGCACTTTAACTTTTGTTTCATTTGTCCCGACTGTAGACAACATTAACCAGTTAAGAGATCAACTTTGCACGTCACGGGGCTACCTTTGTTAACCTTTTAGCTGTGATTTGCGAGGGCCTTCCTCTACCTGCTATCGGACGGTTCCGTTTACCTTAGATAGTCTCCCAGTCGACTTGTTGAAAGCTGGAATCTTTGTTCTCAGGCGAGACGATTTCGTACACCGTAGAGATGACCTCAAATGCATAAAAGTGTCTTAGTTTAATAACGATAATGATAATAATGATGATAATAGTAACAATGATAATAATAATAATAATATTGATGATAAGAGTTACAATGATAAAGATGATAATGATAATAAACACGATGATGATGATGACGACGACGACGACGACAACGACGATGATGATGATGATGGTATGTGATAATGATATTGATAATAACAATACCAGTATAATAGTTATAAGGATAGTAAGAAAGCTAATGGCCCAAAACTCTGTGTCTTCAACTGGCTGTTGGTAATAATGATACCAAAGACATGGATGCCAAACAGTATGACCATCCACAACAATGCTTTTTACTACCACATAACTAAAACCAACGCAGTTATTGCGAAGAGTGATGCATGGGAAAAAAGGGCAAGTATGTCAACAAGAAAAAAGGTAAGAGGATCAATACACGTGTAATAACAACGAAAATATTTGCAACGACTGCCGTGGAGATTGTGCCCGCAACGGTGTCGTTAACATTTGTCTCTTTACTCGATCCCTCTTGCTGACGTTTCACAAGCACTTTTATCATTCTGATCAATATCACACCTCTGAAGATGAAAAAATCACTAATATTAATGATAATAGTAAACATGGCAAACAGGATAAAAATTACTCCCCCAGTGCCGTCTTTACATGTTTATGTGTATATATCTGCAAGTGATTTTATTTATCTTGTTACGGGCGGGCTGGTATGTGAAGATACGTTACGTATAACGGATAAGTGCTTAAGAACCAGCTCACTTCTAGAAGTCACTGTAGGACTGAACTATCTGGTCAGGGCCTAGATAATTCGTAAGACTAGAAGTAAAGGTAACAAAGAAGATTCCAGGAAAGGAATATTAAACTAGCGATAAAACTAGTAAACGAAATTATTAATATGGAAAATATTTACAGGCAATCAACACAAAAGAGAATGGGCAGTAGGGTCAATGGGACCGTTACATGATTATAAGAATATGGAAATTATCGTTCAAATAAGAAACACAAGATACGTATACAATATGGTACTATCTAAGTACAAAGAGATCAGGAACATGCATCAAAATAAGTAATAAGTACAAATATAAGTAAAGTAATGCAATGTATATCAGACACGTAATGTAGGCAAAAAGGGTGATCACTTCACACCAATCGTCTCATGAGTCTAAACTTCCAGTTTTTATCAAGAGATAAGATATGCGAGAAAATGACGAGGAGTGAGCGATTTCCACCGCTTATATACCATTGGACCGGAAGCGGGAATACTTCCGGGTGAGTGTTCGGGAGAGCGAAAGGAGGGGAGGAGGGTAAGTTAACACACGTCAACATGGGTAGTTTTAAGACCCTCGACTCGCTTGAACAATCTACTTATTTAGTAACTGTCATATCTGTGCGCTCCGAACTATTCAGGATTTCGCTTGTCTGTTTGTTCTACAAGAGTGCGCACCTCTCTCCGCACGTAGGCAAGATTACATATAGTGGACGGGCGTTACTGCTTAACATTGTTACAATACATACATAGACAAGAAATATGAACATAGTTATGTAATACAAAGGAACACAATTCTATAACATAATTACACATATGACGTAATATCTAATATTACGTTACAATCTCAAGACTTCTCCCAGATCGTAAGGGAAAATTGGTCATCTTATTCTTAATAGCAGTGTTAAGAATGGCGACAGGTGGAGGACATCATTTTTGAGTAAGAGAACGCTTGCGTCGAAGAACGCGATTCTTCAAGTTCCGACCGGAGGAAAACCCGAAGAATCCGAGATATGTCAAAGAGTTCAACGGAGACCCAGAGGTGGATGACCGGAGGGTCGAGGAATTTGTGCAGCAGCAAAAGACTCGTCATGGAGACATGCACTCAGCTGAAAAGGAAGTCGGCGGCAGAAGAAATTTCGGAGGAACAAGAAGAGTTCCAATGGAAGAGGCGACGATGCCATGGAGACTTCGGACAGGATTCCGGCGACCTCGGAAGGGACATCTTCCTCGAGGAGTTCCACGCCGTCAGAGAGAAGCTCCACAAAAACATGAAAAAGGCACGTCGAAACAAAGGCCCTTATTTCCTCGTTCACAACAGAAATTTGTTGAACAACGTGAGGATCCATATTTTAAGACGGGCAGGCCTTGATGATTTGGATGACGATTGAGAAGTCGGAAATGGCCAAAATATCTCTCAATTCTTTAAGAAATAAAGAAGGCAACCTTGGTTGGAACCAGGACCTTTTTCACAACTCGATTTAACTTCATTAATCTCATTTTCAACAAAAGACTACCTTGATCCATTAATCAAAGTCTTGGCATACTTTGTGAACTGTGGGTAGGGCTCATTCCGTATGCTGGCATACAATTGCCCTCAACCAAGATATTTACTCTTTTTCACATCTTTCGAACATCGAGGAATAAACGCCACTGGGAATAATAACGTTGCGATGTTCACACGATACCTTCAATAATCACATTTTCAACCAAAGATTACTTTGCTCCATGAAAGAAAGTGTTGGGACACTTCATCCGTAAACGATTGGCTTTGAGTCCAACTGAGGGCTTCCCTCAGCTGAGTAAAGACACCTGTTGCCGTCAAGAGAAGCAAAAGGTGTTCACAAGTGTCCTCGCCCTTTGGAAATATA